>NW_009940569.1:48635-69386 GCF_000696875.1 Nestor notabilis
GAAAAATAATTTTACACCTACAGGCTATAATAAGATCTCTGATTGTTGGTATCACACCTGTAGACCTCTGAACCAGTATGGCAGAAATACAGGGGCATGACTCATTATTGCAATAAACAGCTTGCTGACTGATGAAAAACAAAGTAATTTGTACCTTCTTCTATTTAAAACTTCAGCAAGATGAAAGGCAATTAGGCAGCCTCTGGTGTGAGGTGGCAGTGCAGTCCTTTATGAGATGCTGCGTGCCCACAGCTTCATGGATTTCAATGGAAAAACTGCATCTGTATGGTTATTAATGGATATTTCCCTGAATGGATTTTCCTTAGTATCTTACAAGACCTAGAAATATAACTACGTTTTATCACTGGGTTTAGTGACTATAATTTGTCTCCCAAATTTGGTGTAAAAAGACACTTAAGGAGACTAATTTTCTTACAAGCAATGTATATTCCCACTTATATTCCTCATTCTAGTGATATTTTGGACCTAATTAAATTCTCACATCATCTTTCCACAGGTCTTTGAACAAGCGTAACCTATTTTATAGCCTTCCAGACATAGCCATACCTCAGGGTAAATAACAGAAGGAGTAGCTGTTTTAATTTCTTACTATTCAAACTGTTGATACTACAACAACTGTGAAAAGTTTATTACACATTTTTAGATATTAACTTTCCTGGGTGCTACTTGTACACAGTAAGCTGTGTTCAGCTATCCTCAGTCATTTCTTGTGTCTTTAGTAAGACTAAATACAACTATGATCATTAGTAAAAGGTAGCATGTGGACTGAGTGCAAGTTTTTTGGGTGCAAACAAGGCACAGTGCCAACCACTGTTCCATACCTCAGCCAGCATTCTTCTGCCCTGTGAATTCCACAATAAATAAAAAGCAATTCAAGCCACAATCTTAAAGTGAAGAGGCAGAGCTATTAACACAGCTACTATAAAAGTACTGGGGGCAAGGATATATATACATAGGCATTAAGTTAGAATATTTAATGTTTGTCAGTCCACAGAAATTTACCTGTCTATCACAACTAAAGAGGTGACAGAATCTAACATACTACATTGTAGGCATAGATCAAACAAGTTTTAAAATAACATACTTGAAACACAGGCCTTTTTCTGTGTTCTTCATGAGAGCATCCACCTCCAACAGCTTATTTCCACTTCCTCCCTCCCCCTCCAAAAGGCAAGTATATACATACCTACTTTAAAGCCTACCTTGGCAGTACTTCCAAGTCTACTGTTTCCATTAACTGCATCCCAGAAGTGGAGATACATGAAGACTATATGAAGACTGCCAATTTTGTTTCTGTGGTTTACACCCTTCATGGTTACTTTCAACCTTCTGGTTTACAGTGTAAAAATCAGTATGAAAAAGATAAGTGACAAGCAATGACTCCCACTTGATTTCAAATGCTCATTTTGGGACAATTGGGTAAGTGTATTTGTCTACACTAGATGACTTAAGCCTTAGCTATTATTCTGCTGAAACCAATACAATGTGTTTTGCAGCATAGTTAAAATGTGCGCTTGTTTGGACATAACCAAATCTTTCACTCAGAGGTTCAGCTACAGATTTTTCAAGCTCTAATGCTGGAATACACCCACTTGAATTCAAAGTTCCTCAAAGTTTGGGTTTCATCCCATTTGTCAAGATTTCTCAGTATGTTTAGGATACTTACAGTCTCTGGTTAACTTTGGCCAATAACAATTATTTTCAGATGAGAGACTGAAAAAAGTTGCTGTGGTGGGTTAAGCTAGGAAAGTGGAATGTGAAGTCAGAAGAGTCATTTAATTCCTAGGTTTAAGAACAAGCAAGCCAGCACCATGAAGAACAACAAATTTCCAGGTCTAGTTATAATGGAACTATTTTCTTGGGAAAGGCATAAGTATGTGGCTATGAGCCAGGCAACTCCGCCTAACGGATGTCTGATGAAGATCACAGCCCTCATCCTCATAATCTGAAATCTACTGAGGGGAAAACTACAGTGGCCAGAATTGGGGACTTAGAATGGAGATACTCCAGTGGTCTTTGAAAGAGATTTAAGAAGTCAAGACACTTTTAGTCTTAAGTATTACCCTGCCCCCTTGTCCTGCTTTTTAGAAGTAATTAAGAATTAAGCCCAGTCAAAGGCTATGACACTGACAGAAGAATTTAGTTGCCTAAAGGCAATGTTCACCTAAAGAATAAGAAAACCAAACAAAACCAACCCTCTCACAACTGTTCAACTCTGCGAATGCTTTAATTAAAATAAATAAATAAATAAATAAATAAATAAAGCCCACAAAAAAAACCCAAAACAAACAAAACACCACCCACCAAGAAAAACCCACCCCAAATCTTTCTCTGGTTTTAAAACACTAGGACACCATTTCTGTTTTTCTGTTGCCTGTACCTTGCTTGAGCATGGTTTGGATACAGAAACTAGGCTTAACAGAGGATTACAACAGCGCAAATGTCCTCTGAGGTTCTAATAAACTTGGAAAGGCTATGCAGAAAATGCATTTGCTCCTACTACTTCTGTTTTGTAACAGTGATGTGGTTGTGCCCATCTTCTTATATAAACAGACAATTGGTCAGATAGATACAAGACTTTTTTTTATAGAAAGTACAGAAAGTTCTCCAGGACCATTAAGCTACATGGCCATGCTTTCTTTTGCAATTTGTCAGTCCCAGCAGATTTCTTGTTCTTGCTTAGTACAGTGTAGAATGACTTCTGTGAGAAACCTCTTCAACCCAGGCTGGAGCCTGTTATGTGTGGCACTGACCTAAGAGACCAAAGACATGGACTGAAGAACCTCAGACTGTAAAAGTAATTGACCTTAAGTTATTCTACTTTTTAGGGCAAGTGCCTTCTCTTAGTTTTCTTCTGAAAGTGTGTCTAATTCACTACAACTAAGAAAAAGTGTAGGCACTCACCCTGAAGTTAGCACTCTGTACTAAATGGACAGGTGTAACTCACTGCAGCCACAACACAGGTATCAAAGCCCTGAAGGAACAGCAAGATCTTAAACTTGCTAATTTTCTAGTTTGTGTTTGAAATTTTGAATTTTATTCCTTTTTTTTTTTTTTTTAATTACATGAAAAAACCTACATCTTTAACAGAAGGTTCACCATACTGGAGCAAAGCACCTGAACTCTAGCACTATATAGACCTTAAACTTAATGTCTTCAAAGTCTGGGCTTAAATTATGCATGTGAAAAATATAAATTGGAATAAACATACCTGTTACATCTAGCAGGAGCTTAGTGAGCTTAAATTAATGCCTGGAAATCACACTGAGAACCCCTGACCAAAAAATTTACTAGTCTAAAATTACAACACTAGTATAATTAGAGACTTCACAGAAACTTTACAAGTCATTTATAATGTGAAAGGGAAAACCTAGACATAGTAGAGAATGACAGAAAAAAACATGAAAAAAAACCCTCCAAACATTTGGGACAAAGATAACCAAAGATAACCACTGAAGTGGGTTAATGTCTAAATTGTGGGAACTAGCATAATTTGCTTTATATAGGTCTTGGTTATCAAATTTTTACGTGTTGTTTTCTGCATCTGTGAATTCATAGGCAGGATTATAATTTCTGAAAATTTGGATGGTGATGCAAAATAAAACTGTATTCTGCTTTGAACAGGGGAGAAATTCCTTCCCAAAGAACCTTTTCCGATTCATCATTATTAGAGTTCAAAGCCTGGTAGGAATCATGATTTCTTAGAACTTTGCTCAAATCTGTATCTGCAAAAAGTCTTCCAGTCTTTGCACTGCCCTTTATGATGTAAGTGTCAAGTATGGGCTGCAAACGTGACAGTCAAACCAAGTTTAAAGCAGTGACTTAACGCTGGAAGAAGAAATTGTCAATGCTAATAATACTCCAACTGCAGTTTCATTTATATGGTCTTAAACATAGAGTAATAGGCATTTTTAACAGAGGACTAAAATCAAATTATTTATTACAAAATTATGTGCATGTATCACACTGTTCTGTAAAGGTTCAAGCAAACCTGTCAGACTAAAATATTCAGTCTGGCCTGATATATGTTGCCCACACCATGGATTTTCTCAAACCCTCCATCCTTTGTGATTCATCTACTTGAAATTCTTCTTAATTGCCATCACTATGACACCACTATGACTCACAAGCAACTGACGGTGGAAAGTAAGGGGCTAGTCTAGGCTTAAGCAGGTTCACTGTACTCACACTTTCTTCCCCTTTCCCACAATGAATTTACTATACAAATGTCTTAGAACACAACGACCTTTGTTTCTATTCCATACGTATTAACAGTTAAATCACTCGTGTTAGTATAGTTACACCGTAATAAAACATCTACCTCAAATGCATTCAGAGAAGTGGGTTTACATTTTTAAATACCCCCTGATTAAGTGTATTTTCCTTACAGCCTAGGGTTTCATTTCTGCAAATATATCAGAATTTTCCAGCAAAATTGATAAAATTATACTCAGACTCACCCCCCCTATTATATTATATACAATATATAAAAAGACACGTAACTTGCACATTATCGTGCAAGCTTGAATAACTTTTTTCTGTGAAGGAAAATAAAACACAATACATGGTGTACATGAACACATTACTAATCTCTTTAAATTAGATGCTAATTAATGACTCACTGGCTTTAATCATATCACTCTGATAATACTATTTATGCCACACAGAATAATGATCTATTTTATAAGAAATCAATGTGGCACATGTTGACATAGGAACGCATCCAGCCATAATTCACTCTGTGTAAACATATACACCCATACTTGGATTCTGAACAAACTAGAAAAGATACACTAACTTAAGCTCACAAACATGGAAAGAGAGGAAGGGAGGAGTTGAAGAATGGAAACAAAGAAAAGTACAGAATTATTTTCCAAAATATTATCACTCTTAACCTTTATACTGATGGGTACATATTTTATATTTTACATTCAAATGGTAATAACAACTTTATAATTTGCCCATGCTAGCAGGATTGAAAAACAGAAATTCATGTTTTAATTTTCATGAAAGGTGTTCAGGTAGTAAAGCAGAAAATTTATATATTTAACTGACTACAGATGAAGACGATTTTGAAATTAGCATTCCATTGGAGGGATAACAATACTTCAAAATGGTAAGAGTATTTTAGCTGTACTGAGAGCCTAGCAAACCCAGGCCACCAGAAGGAATTAGAAGGATACAAAATAATTTTCACTCTGAAACAGCGTATGTATACCTTAGTTGAAGATCTGGACTTCTGCTTTTTAAACATGCCAAAATGCCCAAGCAGTTGCAGCTGCAAATATGGTACTATTTCAGAATATGCATACAAAGCTCAAGTTTTTAATTTCAAGTTGCAAGTTCTTCTTTCTTTGTACAAATCTTTTGTATTTATTGCTTACAGTATTTTTTTGAGGTTTATTTTTTGTTAATTTAGATTTTTCATGCATATTCAGAAATTTAATTTGAAGACTGTATCATAGTTTATTTACTTAAATAAACCTCTAAGATCATCCTGCAATAAAGCATGAAGAGGAAAACAAGGAGGATCTTTAGACTTACACTGCTAAAATCATTGTGATATCCCTATCTGTGTTCAGCAATGGTTTGTCACCTGCTGCTAAGACTGTACCGTTGTTGAGATTTATGGAAACAGAAACTGAGGGAACAGAGGGATAGATCGGGGTGGGCAGAGGAGACAAAGAATAACGTTATTATGTAAAATTCCTAAGTGTTTAAGAGCACATGATTTATTTAGCATCAAAAGAATTTGCTCTCCCTAGACATTAAAAGATGCCTGAAAATCCTGGTCTTCTTAGTTTTTAGAAAAAAGTAGCCAGAAATATTTTTCACCTCTCGTCCACCAGCTAAACTATAGCTTCACAATGATTTAGAACAAAGGATATCAATGAGCTAATAAATTTAATAATGTAATTTTCACTGTCTTGCCTCTTCTTTTGCAATTGCAATTACAATCATTTGTTTCAATGCAGAAGAAGTTGTCTCTGTGAATCAAGGTTCCCTTTTTCTCACATACACATAACTCCACTGAGTTTTAAGCAATAAACTGAGTTTCAGAAACTATCACTGTCCAAATCACAAGCAGGCTTCAGAGGTTACAGTGTTAATAATAATTTAGTGACCAAGTTCCTTGTTTTACAAAGGTCCGAAACACTGAAAGCAGCCTGCATTCCATCAGCAGAATCCATTCTGCTGTAAAATAAATTGACCCTTTCCATTCTCCGTACATTCCTTGCATAACTGCTGCCCTACAAGACAATTGGTAATTGACTTGAAATAACCCCAATAACTGTATTAGGGTTCAGAATAAGAAGTCACCTGCCTGAATGGTTTTGGGCTTTTTCCTTTGCATGTGGCCCTTCAGCCCCCCAGGAAGGAAAACATCAGCAATGCACATTTTTACCTGAAAAGAAACACTCCTCAATTAAAAATACTCAAGATATTGCTAAATGGAAGTGCACAAGAGAAGAAGCTCTTTAGAGGAACTCTCCCATTCATGTAACTAGTTCCATTACTCAAGAGGAAAAAAATAAATCACACTGCAGTAATACGAGAAACTGATGCTAGGACAGATTCTAACTATACAGGTATTAAATAAAATTGTCTGTCACCTAAATATAGAACTGCAAGACTTTCTGATGTTCCTTTTAGGTTTCTATCATTTTAAGAAGTTTGGTAGATACTCTGCATAATAAATCCCTGTTCACAAAGCCAGAAAAAAACCAAACCAAGCCAAGCAACCCCAGCCACCATTAAAGTAAAAACCAAGTTAGCCACATTCATTGTGTGCTTTTTATTGGGTTAAAACAACAGAAAGTAGTACTGCCATAGCTATACTAAGTGAGTGCTGAATAATTAGTTTTCCCTCCTAAAAAACATTGGTGGTTTTATATAATTACAATGCAGTATACACAACATTTTCATGTCTGCTTCTGTCAGGTTAGTTCTTTTGCATTATGCCGTATAACCTAATGAAAAACATTTGGCTTTTCTACTTATGACCATGGACAAATTGCACTTTCAAAGTGCCACTACCATAAACCTTTAGCTATTGGATACACTTTTGAGTTCACCTGTCAATGCAAAGGAGCACAGACTATCTCCATTATAAGGAAAATTCAGCATTTCCTACATAGAACCAATTGTCATGCAACTGAATGGACAATCAATATAATTTGCTTCATAACCAAAATCCTGCAAGTATATTGTGGTTTTTCAAAATTAAAAGTAATCATTAACAGCTATGTAAGATACACTTCACATATTGATTTATTTTAAAACACAATATTGTTAGAAAACAGTGATACGTGTGAATCACTTTTTTTAATTTCCCTTTCAGCTGAAACAGAGAACATAACTGGACTATAGGTACATATATTTTTAGACAGATAACTGACTCATGTAGATACACTACATACATTCCTAACAATTTGACCATGGTTAAAGGGTATTTATATACTGATGTGGCTAAAATTGAACATGTCAACACTAATGCATTTTTCTAGGAGAATCACTACTTTCACCATAATTTCCATGGAAAATTTGTGTTCACATGCAGTAATAGACACATTCATAACATCAAAAGGATTCAATTTTCTTTTCAATCACACTACAGTATGAATAGCTTTTCCTATTGAATCTAACAATAAGGCACATTACCGTAGCCTAAAGGATGGGGTACTTCTGCTTGCTCATATGAAAGTATGTCAAACAATACATAATATATCTCACAATAATTCTGGGTTAACTGTTCCTTTATATAGGTTTGTTTCTAATACATTTGGGTCAGCAAATTTTTTTGTTTTATGTATCACTATTTAAATTTGTAAGATCATCAGCATTTCAAGCTCTGTTTAACTCTCTGTAATATTAACAGAGTATTTAAATATTATTTAAAGGTATGCAGTGACTTTGTATCAAGAAATTACTTTGCATTAAGAAATCAGATGAAAATCCATACTTAGATATATAGGTTTGGATTTTTAACACTGATAGTAATTTCTAGCTGTCACTGCATTCTTCCAGTTTTACACATTAGTAAAACCCCATTGAGACAATGGTGAACTATGCCTTTGAATCTGGAGCCCCAAAGGACCTTAGAGATCTCTTGCAGCTACTACTCTTCGTCATGGAAAATGAAACATGAACGATTCAGCACAGAAAAGCCTACAAAAACTAGGAGCAATGGTGTTGTGCAATATCATTTTTTACCATGGTCATACCATATTGTCCTCGCAGTTGCCATGTTGCAATACCCATCTTCCATTGTTTCCCCTCTCTGCATGTATCTCAGGATATCATTATATCAAGCTTTGAATGTCCTATCACTCGTTGCACTGTAGTAACACAGCAGACTGTGTGTATACATCTGGGACTGATCTCAGTAGTCAGTTGGCTTTTGGCTACTCATTGCAGTGGAAGAAATCTGGGGACTGAACTCTGCGTGGAACTCAGATGAATTCCTGCTCACCTAAAGTTCCTAATCTTAATGTTTGTTATAGCTGAGCTCTTGCCTCTGTTTGGCATTGGTATTTGTTATTGAAAATAACACTAGTTCTAAGATCCAGTCTGATTACGTAAAAAGCAACTGAACCTTGAAGCACAAATATTTCATGTTTTCAGTTCTGACAGGTAATTAAATTGCTTGGGGAGGGGGGAGTGGAGGAGGAGGGGAAGAGAAAAAAAGCACAGTAAATGCCTTACTGTAAACAAAGGCAACTAGTGGAAGTTTATTAAACATTCAACCTTAATGCAAACATCCATGGAATAAAACACATATACTTGTGTGTGTGTGTGCGCATGAGTTGTATCACTGTTGTTCTCTGAAGGTTTCTGTGAGGAAGGATCTCTTTTGAGATCACAGAATACAGATAAAGAAATCTTCATGGTTGAGAGATTAACTGTCATTTCCCTGAGATTTTAGTATCAAGACAAGAAAGGCAACTGACGATCTACTGCTATAACTGCAAACATTCCTACAGATAACAGCAGGCATATTTCCTAAGGACAGGGAGAGTAAAAGTGAAAAACCAGCATAGACAAGGGACCAATAAATGGCACATGCCTCATTCAGTTTCTACAGTTCAGCAATACTTCTTCCTTCCACCCAGTTGCAATGAGTACCTTATATGACAAAGAAACTAATCTGAATCCTGAACGCATCAGAACTGTAGAGAAACAACTACAGAAAAAGCTGAAGGCCACAACCTTCAAGAAGAGTTTTAGTCTCATGGGTACAACTGGTTCTTTAGTTCCATCAGCCAAGCCTGAATTCACGAAGCATGTAACTTCTGTTGGAATTTTTATTCTTACCTTGTGTGCTACTCATTGCCAAACTACATTAGCATGTAAAAACCTCACTGTTCTTGTTTTTTTCTAAAGTTCCTTTTGCAAGCACAGCACGGCAGGAAGAAAGACGCTAAAAGATGTGAGGTGTTTTGCATTCATGTTTTTTGGTTGGTTGGTTGGTTGTTGGGAGCTTTTTCCTACATTGGTTCTTCCAAAGGTACCCTTTTCCCTCTGACCTTTTCTTTGTAGGCATTTCAATTCTACTGCTGTTTGGTACTCACAAGATCTAGCCATATTCCGGCCCTTCACAATGGATTGTGTAATACAATAATCTACTAAATGTGTGATTTGTAAAAGCAGATTATTTTCTTGTTTCTGTGACTCTCCTGTGTAAGATTCTAATCTGACTCAACATTCAATATCTAAGAGCACAAGGCAATGGATGTGTCACATGCATAGCACAGAAGCCAAAGTTCTATGAAAAAAAGAGATCAAATCTCTTTGTTAAACTGAAGGTAAGTTTCTGTTAATTTAGCACTGAACAGCTGTGCTCAGCTTTCCTTAGCAGAAAGACATCCACAAAACCAGCAGTATTTGGAACATTTGTTGTATATTCATTCATTTTTAACAGCAGTAGAAAACCCAAACATTCCTCCCCTGCACCAAGTCAACAGATCAACTCCCTACAACTTTAAGTTATAATGACGCAGCAGGGATGTCTGTTTATTATTCAGGAAAGGTACAGAGATAGGGTTTAGTAAAGCAGTAAGACTGGATGTATAATCAAGGAGATATTCTGGTCTAACCAGCGGTGAATAAACAAATATTATCAATAATTTGGACATCAAATATCATTTCTGATTAGGACAATCTATTTAATGAAAGAAATACTGTCACAGGAATATAGAGCAAATGACAAACTAAATATGTGAAAGCCTTCAACACCCTGAATAAAATATTGTATAGTTCCACCTGGGAAACAAGTACCTGTAAGTCGCTGAAAAAGAGGCTAAGTTGGGAGAAAATGAATTATGGGACTGCCAGATTTGCATTTCAAACACGTTTTGTTTTGCCATGGATTCAACAGGACTATTATCAATATTTAAAAAGAAAATGTCTGCATCAATTTGGAACTTGAGCAAGCAGCTATTACTTATAGCCATCCTATTTCATGACAAAGCGATCTCACGGAGTAGTATATGGTGCCATTTTCATACATGCAGTCTGAGCACTGTAACTGCCCTCAAACATCCTGTGACCTCAGTTTTCCAAAGGTCCTAGGCTCCATTATAACAAGTATCGTGCTGAGGTAAACGCAGTGTTTTATGGGAGCTGTATCTAATATATGACCTTCAGACTTTGAGTTCAGGATCCTGACAGCTATCCTGATTACAGTCAACATTCAGTTTTTCTTTTTCCAGATCCTTCTTTCTGAAGTCTTCCAAGACACAAAACAGAGGAAAACATATATATACTAAACAAAAAAAAAAAGCAACTTTTCATAACTAGTTTCCCTTGCCATTTGGAAGACCTACATTATGCTGTTAGTATTATTGTTGTTACATTTCTATTTTTGTGAAATGTAGAGGCACAATGAACATCCAAACCTTCAAAATATACATGAAATAGTATTCAAAACTTGCAGAGGTGTAGGTACCTTGGAACATGCTCACATCATTACTGCTCAGGTAAAGAGCATAGCAGGTGATCTAGACGTATATACATATAAAAACAGCAACAACAACAACAACAACAACAAAAACCCCACTACAAAACAACGAAACCCACAAAAGATTGTATCTTTCCAAACAACACTAAAAAGAGCCAGTACCTAAAGTTTTGTATAAAAACTAAAAACAAAAACCACAGTAACATTTCCCTGTGCCTGTGCTGCTTTTCTTTGTGAACACTGATAAACATTATAGAGTGAATGGGGGCTTTGTCATCTTTAAACCAAATTTTTTTTTCTTTTAATTTTTATATTGAAAGCTACAATTCAGTTTGGAATGAAAAGAGTTTAGATTGCAGTGAATTCTGTGAGATGCTACACCATATATGACTCCTTTATTCATTTGCTACTAGAAGTACCACTTAAATTAAGTCATCTTCAAAACAGCAGCACTATCACCACTTTTACGAACATAAGCCTGATAAGCAAATATCGGTAAGTTAAATAAACTTTGCCAGGATGATTCTTCAGAACAGTTCTGTATTACATGAAAAGGAAAAAGGCAAATAAGGTATTCTGATCATTCGTGAAGCACAGCATCATCAACAGTGAAAGCAATCTTGTTTACATTCAAGTCCCTGAACAAAGGGTTGAAGGCTTGAGGCTTATGGTGTCTTCAGGGAGAACAACCATGGAAAAATTACAAAGTGAACATTTAAATAATTTAAAATATCACTGCCAAGAATGACAATGGAATACTTTTTTTAATTTATCACTACATTGTACAAAATCAGGCATACAAACAATGCTCACGCAACCCCAGATCTTCTCTCCACCCCTTTTCATGTATGAGTCCCATTAAATAGCAAAAGATGACAGCAAGCAGTGGGAAGGAGAAGGGAATGCACAGGGTCTATGTACTGTCTACAAACAACTGCATTTGCTTCACATGGAATTGGTGCAGTAGTATTCTTCAGGAAGTGAAAAGGTACAGCTACATGACTGTCCACTGTGCGTATCATTAGCTCTTATCTAAATGATGTCATTTTCATGGAGAATCTGCAGCTCTGCTTCCCGACAAAAAGGTAAGTCTAGTCCATATATATAGGGACAGAAAGAAGGGACAGATAGGTAGGAAAAGGACTGTTCAATCCCACTCTACGGAAATACTCACTGAAGAGCTATTTAGGAAAGACTTTGTGCTTCAGAAAATTTGGATCCTCTAAGAAAATAAATTCAGTCTAGGGAGAATTTGTAGCAGTCAAAATGTTATTAAGTTTTTCTTCAGTTGAAATAAAATAGCTTGTCAGAGTTGAGCATTTATCCCCAATTCAACCATTTGTTCTCTCTCTCAAACACACACTCCCCTACATGGATTACAGAGCTGATGCAAGTGAAAGAAGGGCAGGGAGGAGGGGGAGAGGAAAGGCGGAGTAGTGAAAACACATCATTAAACTTAGACCATACCCTCTGAAACTGGAGAATAGGCATGTACTCTTGTATGCGAAGTGCTTTCTTGTTTGACTCTTATGGATGTAGAGGTAAGAAATAGAATAAAAAGTAAAATCATTTAAACATGTAAAGCACAATTTTCTTTTCCACAGGAGACTCATCATTTGGATAGTAAGAAGGATTTAATAAGAAAAAACCAAAATACAGCTGAATGAAACAGACTTTTTTTAAAAAAAAAAATTCATTTTGAACATCCCACTGCAGAGAAATCAGAAAGCTCTTTATTTTTAGTTTGGAGGTTCTAGCCAATTGCTAGCTGCTGACTCTGCAAGTCTTCATACTACTGGTGAGAGAGTGATCAATGAAATTGACAAATGACACTGAATGCCAAGTCAGCCCTACAGAGGTTTAGCTTAGTGAAATTTGCACACTGAAGAGTCAAACCTGAAAAACAGAAATAAAACCCACTGAGACAGAGTTGTCTATGCAGAAGGAAGCAAAGAACAGAACATGAAGGTAATGAAGGACACAAACGGGGCAAATATGTGGGTGTGAAAATGCAAGGCATTTTACTGTTTATAATTCATGGACTGTTAAAACTATTGAAGCACATGATGACTAGGTTCAGCATAGAGAGAGATTAAGAGAATGGAAAAACATATCATAGTATAAAGAACAAAACTGCTTGCTTGTGAAGTTCTCTGCACAAAGGAGTGACTATGTAAGAAAAAGGGTATAACAGATACTCCCCTTGGGCAGTTCAGCTGGTGGGAGCAGCAAGTCCAGACTTCTAAGTGCTCAACATACATCTTGAGCACAAGATTCTCCAAGAATTTAGTGAAAAGAGTCCAGTTTCACCCTAGAAATTTGTGATGAAATGAATTTGTCATTTAGAAATCAGAGATAGTATTAGTACTGAGGCTGCTAAACTAGACACTATGATAGCAAAAAGGAAACATCATCATGAGTAATTATATCAATACTCTGTTACAATTTGCAGCATACACCAACAATATTAACTACTCTTGCCTTCTGGCTCTTCTGTTTCAAGCACCCTTTCTCCACCCACATTTCATTTAGTCATAGAATACTCCAGTACTCTGTATATTTTCTCCTCTACTACATTTAAAAAAAAAAAATGCATCCTATCACTACACAGTGCAAACAAAAATGCGTTTCTAGTATGTGTCATGTACTTTTTACCACACTTAACTTCCTTGCAGCGGGCTTCTCTAAGAATCACCTGCACAATGCTCGATAACCCATACCCTCTTTTCTACTTTTTACAGCAACTTAGTCTAGAGTTTCAGAGTTCTTTTTACCTTTCATTAAGAAATCACAAGTCTGAAATGTCCTAAAGATTAAGTTATTCATTCCACCTATTACATAAGGAAATTTTCAGACAACCTATCTATCAAAGGCCAGAGAAATAACTCCTCCAATACTCTTTAAAGATCTTCACAAAGGAGCAAAATCTCCTCTCCGTAAAGCTCAGGATTCTCTTCTGCAGAGAGATAAATGAACTAATGACAGCAAAGATCCTACATCTAAGTTCCAAGACAACTGAATTTTTAGGTCTGACAGTGACCACTAAGGTAAGCATCTCAGCAATCCCTGACATGACATTTCCTTAGAGCAGCCCTTTTAAGAGTGATTTCATGCTTTTGCAAGAAAGGCAACAGCAGCAGCCAATTAAGTTGGAAAGATGTCTGCTGTAAATTTTAACTAAAATTAACTCTGACCAAGTCAGGTTCTGCAACTCATACCCTTATTGTTCCCAAATACATCAGACAAAATTCCCAGACTCAATCCTAAAGGGTTTGAGGCTCAGGACTATCACATAGCTCTATCCTAAATAATTTTATTTTTTCTCTTAAAAAATTAATTCCTGTGTGACTAAAAAAAAAAAAAAATAATAAAAAAAAGAAATATAATCAGTAATACAATTTCAGTAATTTTTTTTGAAGTTTAGGTAAGTACTGGCACTGTCTTTGCAATGTTTTTCCTTCCAGATCAAATACATTTTCAAAAGTAAATTTTAGAACCTGCTAGAAGCTTCTGACAATATTTTTGAGTTTTTAAACTCAGGTAACAAATATCAAAAGAAACATCCGATCGTTGAAACAGATAGAAAGCTTAAATATTTATTTTGTAAGATATCTTAATCATGCACCCACTTATACTATACCTAAGCTGCTTCTGCCACTGTTCTAGCCAGGAAAAACAGAAAACAATGTGACAGTGATAGCAATAACAATCTGCTCTTTGAAATATATAGAGTGAAGTAAAGGAACACAGAAACTAGTCAGATGGCAACATTAAGTGAGGTCACAAATGATGGTTTGTGCGGTGACGATACATTTGAATAGCAACATATTCAACAGATAAGGCATCAAAATGGCAGCATGGCAAGCAACAAAACAGAAGAACATAATACGATTGTGTAGCGCTCTAGGGCAACACTCATTTATGATAGCTGCTCTTACAACTTTTTTGTTCAATCTGTTTTTTCTTTCAAGACTAGTGCTGTAGCTGAGAAAATTCTACTTTTCAAGTGGCATAATTAGCAACAATTTCTTAAAATAAACAAAACAGCAAGAACTAAAAAAAAAAAAAAAAAGGCACTTTATTAGTACTTCAGTTCCAGACACCTTAACATGTTTGATGCAGAGAGAGAAAATAAGTAGTGTTAAGAATTTTCCAGATGAAGAATATGTAGACTCTTCCCGTTGCTAGGTACACTTTTTTTTTCCTTAAAACTGTGAGGCATGCCAAAATTATAAAACACAGTGAAATCACAAAGTACAATGAATGAGATTATCTGCCTCACAAAAATCTCAGGCATCAAAGTGAAGAAAAAAGAAAAAAAAAAAAACACAACAAAGTATCCAGTACTGCTGTGCACAGAGAATTTTCACTAGAGTAAAAAAATGTACCTAGCATTTATGTACCTCATTATGGCCTTTTATAGCCATCTTTATTTTTTTTTCCCCACAGTACTGAAGAGACTATAATGGCCACAATTTGTGCAAGATCCAGATTTTTTACTGAAAAATCCTCATCCCTTCTTTTCCTGTTCTTGACGATAGCTTTGGTCTCTTTTTGTCTTCTCACAAGTCTTGGGTTGTTACAAAAGTCTTCCAAAATACATTCCAGAAAAAAAATCCAGGTATTTATGCTGAAAATTGCATGAAGAAAGATGTTTATTACGTGGTGTCCCCAGCAATGTCAAATCATAGCACTTGATTTTATTAAGTTTTCAATCGCAGGTTGATATGTTTCTGATTAATGAAGCATTTGTTCTGCATCACAAAGCAACTGACGAATACCCTTCTAATGCCAATGAATTGTATCCAAGAGTTAATTACTATGTGACCTTCGATCATGCTTGTTTTAGGACTAGAAGCACCTATTTTAAGCTTGAATAAAGTTTAAAAGTGAGAGCATGTTTCTTTGAAATTATACCCATGGCATGCTTTGTACTCGTATGGTACCCTACATTTAATAGTTTGATTTCAAAAATCGTATTACAAAGCTTCATCATGACTCCAACATACAAGCACTCCTTTATAAGACAGTGAGATCATATATGTCCTGGGTTCAGCTATAGCAGTCATTTTTTCTCCTTCTCAGTAGCTGGTGCAGTGCTGTGGTTTTGACTTTCAGCCTGGGAACAACACTGATAACACCGATGTTTTTAGTTGTTGCTCAGTGATGTTTACTCCGACCAAGGACTTTCTCAGTCTCCTGCTCTGCCAGGGAGGAGGGGAAGCCGGGAGGAAGCAGAGACAGGACACCTGACCCAAACTGGCCAAAGGGCTATTCCATACCACAGCACGTCATGCCCAGTATAGAAACTGGGGGGAGTTACCCGGAAGGCCCAGATCACTGCTCGGGTCAGGCTGGGTATCGGTCGGCGGGTGGTGAGCGGTTGTGTTCTCTCCCCTTGTTATTCCTCTTATCAGTATTATTGGTAGCAGTAGTGGTTTGTATTATACCTTAGTTACTGGAGTGCTCTTATCTCAACCCCTGGGAGTTACATTCCTCCGATTCTCCTCCCCATCCCTCCGTGCGCGGGAGTGGGGGGTAGTGAGCGAGCAGCTGCGTGGTTCCGGGTTGCCAGCTGGGCTTAAACCACGACAGTTTCTTTTTGGCGCCCCCCTTCCACAGCACTGCACCAGCTACTAAGAAGGAGAAACAAACGACTGGTGTAGATGAACCGGACAATATAAAAACTCCCGATAAGATTAAAGCACAGCTCTTCTGACCCCCTATTCTGTGACTACAATAATCAAAGAGAGTAAAATAAATCAAACTCGCCACTCATCACACATAGGCTTTTGTTGCTAAAGAGCAGCCTAAATAACCAGTATAACGGTTAAAGAAAACTATAGAAGAATAATCTTTCTGTTGTATGCAGTCAGACTTTGATTGCAAATTCTGACCTGATAAACCAAAGTTGGGCATGGACAAGGTTTCCATGGAACTCAGCCAGTTGCTACATGTATCCTTCCTAGGAATACAAAGCAACACTCTGAAACCACGTTTCACAAAAAACAAACAAACAAAAACCCATACTGGGAAAAACAACAGATTTGCTTTCTGAGAATAAATAAATGACAAGAAATATTCTCAGTAAATCCCTGTGTCTAAAGCAATTTGAATGCTGGTCTAAAACGAGGGGGACAGACATCAAGCTGGATCAGACTTGTGGTTCATCCAGGCTCCACTTTCAGCATTACAAAATTCTCTCCAGTTCAAACCTAAGCAAACTAAACAAATCTTTTATTATCTCCCAGTATAAGGCCCTTTGAAAAACACTTCCCAGAATTTGAAATATCACAGTTGATATAATTTTTAAAACAGCTCATTCCTAATGGAACTTGAAACATAAACAACATTGTTTTGCAATCTGTCACTGTATTCTCTCCTGTGATTGCTATGGCACAGTTTTCAGCTGATGATACCAGAGAACACATAGGAAACAGTGAATCTCAGCTTTGAGGAACAATGACACAAAACACAAAACATGCAATGAATTTAGTCTAGTGATGCTCTCATGTAACTTTAGAAAACAAGCCATGAGTACTAACTCTCAATAGCATTTGATAGACTACTGAACTAATAGTGCTATCTTAGCGTGGATATTATGGGAAATAACTATCAAAAGCGTGTTTGTTTCTTATTACTAGTTGCAGTACTTGCCCACTGATTTATTTCCATTCCCACTTATTCCCTCCTGGTTTATCTATCCATAAAATGGCTAACACTATGCATAGAGCTTTTTTGTAGCTTAGCTATATTTCTGTCAATCGCAGAAACTCACCTACCATTACAGAAACCTCACATAGCAAGTAAGCACAGCAAAAGCTGTGTTAAGTCAACAAAACATATGTATGTCATTATCCCCAACTCAGCCCACTCATCACAGGTGTAGGATCAAGAACAGATGGAAAGGACAGGGAGTAGAGGACACTGGGGAAAGCAGGGAAACACAATCAGGCCAGAAAAGACTTCTGTAACCGTCATCAAGGCAACAGTCTCGGCTTTACTCCTAATGCTGGCAATCACTGACACTTAAACAAATTTGCAGTTAGTTGCAAACTGAGCCAATGTTATCCTATTCTACTTAACTACAAAAAAAGTATTAATATGCCAAACGAGGTTGTTTCTATGCCTTTGCTCTGCTACTTTATCATCAAAGAGTGAAAAAACTTGGAAATAAATCGTACAAGACAGATAATGGTCCTGTGTTTAAATGGCACCTGCAGTTATTCTAACACACAGAAGTATACTGGCTATTTTATTCAGAAACTCATCCAGGAAACAATCTTTGGATAAATGAAGATACAGAAATTAGTTTGAGAAAGAAAACGGTGTTTCATGCGGAGATAGTCTATAATATATGCATATCCCACCCCACCACCTATTTTATTTGGCTTGAAAATAAGGTCACATTTTCATTGTACCTATTATTGCAAGCTACTATCCAGACAGGTTTCACTGTACTTGGGGGTCATGCCTCCAAGCTAGCCTTCTCCTTCAAGTACATTCCACAGTTACAGCTACTCTGCTGTGCATATTCTGACCTACTCTGTGCTTGTCAACAGTTTGGGGTTGTTTATTATTATCTTTGAGAGTGTCAAAAGCAGGTACAAGTCCTGAAGAGCAAATAGTTTTTAAAAATGGGAGCAAGCACCATGACACAAAGAAGTCCACAAGTACAACAGAACGAACAGCACAGACAAAATGCAATTCAAGCGTCCACTCTTCCTTATTCAGAATCATAGACTTAAGTCCCTTTGTCACTCCTGTTTGGTTCACTGTCATCATCCCTGCAAGAGTTTGGCAACTAGAATGTGACAGAAACTGACAGTAATGCAGTCATCCTTTGCTTTTCTTACAGCAGCAGCTGTCAGAAGCTATAGCACATTAAGCCAAAGTACTACTCATCTTGAAGCCTTTCCAACATTAAAATTTAAGAATATACCTTTGGAGAGTTTAAAGTAAGTTAGGATTGTCGTTTTGTGATAGATATAGAGATGAATGGATATAGGAATGGATGAGTAAGACAGAGAACAAGCGTTACAACTTTGTTTGAACAGGCTATTTTGAAAACCCAACTTTTGCACTCTTGTCCTACGAATTCCAGAAATAATGGTATTATTGCACAGCATAGCATTCCAGGTATCATTCACTGACTATACTAATAGCATTAAGGAACTTTCTCACTTTTCTCAGTAGATACTAGATTAAAATCCCAATTTTAACATTTCAGAAACATTATTTTATAAGTATTGTTACATTATTTCTTGTTCTCCAACATCAGTTCTGAGATTTGTCATTTTTAGGCCATCTACTTCCTGTACAGGCCAGTTTCTCATACACATTCTGAAGCTATAAACATGTCCACTTGTAGGTACACACAGCTTTTGAAATGCTAGCTGGTCATAGAACAAAGTCAACCCCAAACCAGCAACTAAACTCAGCAACATTATAAGGAAGAAAAAAAACTAATGATACTGGGGGGGGAGGGGAAGCCCTAAGCATTTTCTTCCAGGTGTGAAAATGTATTTTTTCAGCAAGTCCCATCTAACAGTGTTTAAGAAAAAGCTAAAGCAATTTCATCTGCTCAGACTAAATAACAAAGCAATCTAAAGCAAAATAGTAACAAAAGGAAATCAAATAGCACATAGTAACTATCAATATTTACAGTAGTAATATTACTTAGCATCCACTGTTCATGTAACTGCAGCATGCTTATGACGGAAAACACAAAATATGGTCTAACTTGAGCATTAAAATACACATGTTGGCACTGTATACACACACGGAATGTGTAACCTAGAGACAGTTATCCACAGGCCGTCCCACCAATATATTTGATACCGTATTTAGTGACAGAAATCGATTTTAAGTTCCCCTGGTCTATAACACTTCATCTCTCCACTCAGCAGCCAAGACTAACCCAGCGGTTTGCACACTACAGCCGAGGTTGCTTTTCTTCTTCAAACCAACCAACCAACCCTATACACAACTGCTTCAACACCACCACAGAATCCTACTACTTCTCTAAATGCACGAATATGATTCAGCAAGATCTTTTTAAGTTACTATCGCACACTCGGTTAGAATAAAATTAGCACCACAAAATTAACCATACATTTATGGCAGCAATGATTCGAGTATTTATTCCCCCCTCCCCCCCCACGAATGTTACACGTTACTTATGGAAACAAACAAAACATATGTGCAAGAAAAAAAAAAGCCCAAATCAATCCTAAAAACCTGTTTCCAATCAAGCTCTCCAGAGTAAGAAATTAACGCATCTATCACACAGGAAAGGTAGAAACAGCTGGTGAAGGCTTTGGGGAAAATTCAGTTTATATGGGGTGGATGAACAAACATTTCAAAAAAGGAGATACTTCTGTTCAGGAAGCTCCCAGTGGCTGGATATGCACATGCAAAACCTATTTTAAACTGATGAATTCTAGGTTAGTGCAACACCTGAGTTACACAAAGCCGCCACCACCATGTGACAGCAATCAGCTGAAGTGAAGAAAACCTTTGGAAATCACGTATTTGGGGTACCCTTACTGAAGGGCAGAGGAGTCCTACACTGGGGTGCCCGGGAAACACACGCGCAAAGAGAAAAGAAGTAAAAGCAGGATACCTTTTCCGTCACTCTCAAACATTAAACGTGTTTAACTTCTTACCTTTCACCCGCTTGCGAGTCACCACCAGGCTCTGCGCTACCGCAGGGCCAGGGCCGGAGCGATGCGGCGTTACAGCGCCCGCAGACCTGCTGCCGACTGACC
>NW_009940570.1:0-43972 GCF_000696875.1 Nestor notabilis
GTTTGGCTTCTCAACGGGGCTGAACCGGTGTTGACTGTTTTTAATGTCATCACAGTGTTGCTTCGTTAGATTTTATGCTGCTAAAGGCTGTATCAGCATTTCCGAGTTTGTGTTTGTGTACATTTCTCCACAGATACCTTGGAAAATTTCAGTATTTCCCTGAGAATACTTTTGAATTTGGAAGGGTCGTGCCTTAAGTTTGTTCTAGTAGCTTTATCTCATTTCTGTGTTTGTTTTCCACAGTATGGGTGGGATCACTCAGTTCACAAAAGGAAAAGGCTCCCCCCAGTGAAAAGGTCTCTGGTGTACTACCTGAAAGGTAGAGAGGTCAGGATGCAGGATGAGTCCAGCTATCACCGCTTGTTGCATGAATACGCAGCCCAGCAGCTTCCCAGCCTCCTGAAGGAGAGAGAATTTCACCTTGGAACCCTTAACAAAGTGTTTGCCTCCCAGTGGCTGAACCATCGACAAGTGGTGTGTGGGACAAAATGCAACACAGTAAGTGCCATCTCTCTGTTTCTCTTCCCTCTGTTAATTATGCCACCCCCATCCCTAAATGATGCTTACAGTAATCAAAGTATGTAGACTGCCAAGGAAAATATTAGTAATTAGAAGTGGAGTCAAGATCATGCACAATTAATTTTGAATGAAGGTAATGCTTAATGATGACCCCTTCTCAGCTGAAAATATGGCACTGTGCAGACAGCTGTGAACTCAAATGCCACACCTGTACCTCATGCAGCATCTGTGTGATCTGCACCAAGTGATATACATCTGTTTGTGGGATGGAAAGCACCAGTAGGGTTGAATCTTTCTTGTTCTGAAAATGGAGATTTAATTTTTAGCTTTGCTAAATGTGTTAGCTATTTGCTTAGCAGATGTTGCTTTTTTTCTTATACTCAGTCTTAGCACAGTTTGGTTTTTATATGTGGTTTTGTGCTGATGAATTTGAAAAGTTGCTACAAAACTCAAAACTGTGGGTAACTTCCAGATATTTGTCAGAGTAGCTAGAAACATTCCCAGTTTAAAAAGTGTGTACCAGATCTTCCAAAGGATTATCCTGTGCTTGGTAACTATGTGATTTTTCACTCTAAACCTGTTTCCAGTGTTCAAGTAAATTCTCTTGCTTATGTACCTTTATGTGCTTCAGCAAAAACTGAAACCTCTTCAGCCTCTAACAGTGATGCTTTGGATTTGAAACATTATAGAAAAATTTTAAAATTGTGTCATATGTGATTAATAAATGGAGGAAATCATGCCTCTTAGGTAGTATTCTCTCTGCTGGAGTTAGTGGCCCAGCTTCATTGGCTGAGGTTGCAATTTCACGTATGCAGTTCTGATTGAAAGTTTCAAAATCCAAGGTCTGTTCTTTGGAAGCTGCTTAGTGACACAGAAATTAATCAGCTGATGTAAGGAATGTATAGATCAAGCAGTCCTTAAACCTCAGTATATCAGTAGGTCTGTCTGCTTCTTTGCCTCAAGAATCTTTAGCCTGGAAGCTGTGCTCAGTGATCTGACCTGCAAGGGAAAGTGGTGTGTTTTTGTTTTCTTTTTATTTCAGATGTTCTGTTATTCATAGTTACACAGTGGGAGGCTTTCATGCAGTAGCTCTTAAGAAGCAAGGATTAGCTGTATAAACAAAACAATCTTTTAACGGGAATAAGCCCGAAATTGAATCTCTCTGCCTTCTTTCTCCCTGTGTGTTCATAGCCCTGGCTGGGCAGCAGCCAGCACTGCTTGTGGAACAGCTTACAGGAGACAAACTCCTGCTGTGCTTACTCTAGCAAGATGACTGTGTTTTATAGAGCTGGGTCAGTTTTGCTGTGTTCTGTAACTTCTGTAGTTCCAGTGCTGCTGCGGCAAAGACAAACGGGCAAGCGTGTTACTAACACAACCTAACAGAAAATGGTTTGGGACCAAACAGTCATTGAACTGAAGAAGGATTCAACCATATTGTTGTTCCCACTGCATATGGTGCAACGAAGTGTGTGCTTCTGCAGCTAGACTTAACGTTATAGATGGGCCTTGGTTTTTATTAAGCAAAATACAGTGGTTACAAAAGAAGTCACATCAGCACTGTGAAAGATTGTGTATCAATTATGAATACTGTACAAACCTTAGCTTACTTGCTTTGTGTTCACATTTGAACAAGTAGAGCGTTGAACCCTACACTCTAATTATGAGATTTTCTCTCTCATCTCCTGAGTCAGCGACCTAGTAAAGAAGAATTCCTTTGCCAGTTGTCATCTGCTGAAGTTGTGGCATTTAAGCTGGGAGTAAATCTAAAACAACGTGGTTGACTTGAATGGGATTTACTGCACTGGAGTTGCACATAATTAATAAGTTAATGCAACAGAAAAATACAAACCATAGCAGTTATTTTAATCAAAGCCTGAGTGTGCCACTGAGAGCTTTCAGCATTTAATTTAAAAACTGCCCTTGGCGATGCTGTGCCAGAAGGATTCACTGTTTTTAATAACAAAACAAAAATAATACTCTTGTCATAGAGGAGTGGGTTTGCTTCTAGTCGCCTGACAATACTAGTCACTATAAACATTGAAGAGACTATGGAGCTCTCTATTTTGCTTATTTTTAATGATAATTATAACTTGCTTAATTATTTTGAGTAACTTCTTAGCCTTAAAAATATCCCTGAGTATGATTGTGTATATGAAATAACTTCATTGTTCTGCAGTGGATCTGAGTGTTTACAGTTGGTCAGCTGTAAATCAAGTATTTGTCTTTTTAAAGGTGCACACTTTTTCTGATAAATTTTCAATTACAGAACCTATGCAGGTATTTAAGTGTCTGAAAATTCGAATATTCGAATACCATCACCTGTGTTTTTCTGAGGCCAGATTCATGCTTTCAAGAATTTCTAAATCTTGTATGCAGTGGGCTTCTTAATCTTTTCTGAATTCAAATGAATGAGTGGGCAAACCTCTGAGAGGTGCAAGCATTTAGGGTGTGTCACCATGGCATCTAAATAACCAAAGGCTGATTCTTAGAATCTCAGAAGAAGATTCTGTCTGTAATCAGCATCTTCTGTTCAGGTTTCTTAGAGAAACTGAGGTTTATGTAGAAGACAGCGTATGGCAAATGAGAACACTGAAAGTGAGGTTGCTGTAGATTGCTGTAGGGTTTTTTTGCTTTATATTTCAGGAAATGATGAAGAATAAACCAGCTTCTAATAAAAAGTTTCAGTAATCATTTTGAAGCTTCTTTTCTTTTTTGTTCCATTTGTTCCTTCTTCAGAACATAATTCTTTTGCTAATTGTGAAGTTAAGAGTGAAAATATACAAAAGCTCTAAATAATTCCCTATATACAAGAAGCTTATTAGTTTCTAGTTGCTTGATATAGCTGCCTGGAATTTTTTTGTTTGGGGTTTTGTTTTGTTTTGGGTTTTTTACATTTTTTTAGGCAGGCCTGATAGATACATTTGTGTTAAAAACTTCTTTATGGAATATTCTATTCTGTTTTCAGCTTTTCCATGGTGTGAATGGGTTGCTTTCTGAGTGCTAGCTGATACCTTTTCTCTCCTTGGTAGATTCATACGTTGCCTTGGGTGCCCTGCTGTAAATCACCAGCTCTTGTTTCTTGTTAGAGACTTCAAATTTGAAGAGATCCCACTTCACTTCGGTGCATCTGATACAATTATAACCTAGTCTTGTTCCAGGGTTGTAGTGGTGGGAATACAGTGCACACTTGCTCTTCCTTCCATGAATATGTATTCTCTATGGGAAAATGATTTCTGCTTGCTCTGCAAGTTAACAGATCTTCCTTCTGGCTTTGCACATGTAGTGAAGAATCAAGAAGACTTTGTTTCTGATCCTAGGGAAGGAATGAGAAGTCATGCGCCTGCAGTTTGGAACTCAAAGGCCACTGAACAGTGACAGAAACTCAGTGTAAATAAACCTCAGATGCCTATAACTGACACCTCCGTTCACCTTTCTTTAGTGGTGTATACTTAAATAGCCAGGTGGTGTTTCTTGTCTCAAGAGCGTTTGTTTCTCTGTCAACTGCATACGATAGCCATGTCTGTTATCAGAGCCTGGTAGTTTCTGTGCCAGGTATGGTGTGGGTGGTAGAGATGCCCTCAAGCAGCTGAAGTCTCACTTCTCCATCCTTTGATATCTGTCAACATGTGTTAACTGACAGCCTCCTGAAATTAAACATGGAGGGCAAGGCACAGATAAAAACTGACAAATACGATTTTTGGCAGTGAACAAATTAGGTGACATCAAAGTGCCTAGCCTATTAGCTAGTAGTGTTTTAGTTTCGTAGCAAGGTGGAATGCCTGATTGCATCATCTTGTCTCTGGAAATGTGAATTCAGAGTCAGTGAAGTTCTAGTGGAGGGTGTCCCTTCCAACCCTAACCATTCTATGATTCTGTGAACTGGCTGCTATTACTGCTGCTCCATTCTTAGGTGGTTTCTTTATATTCTGGATTGTTATGCCTTAGATCCCTCCAAGGGGGATGTGTGAGGGCATTACCGTCTTGTGTTATCTGTACTGAAAAACCTGTGAATAGTTTTTCTCCTAAGATGAGTGAACAGCTGAGGTACTTTTCAAACTGCTCTCCATGATGCTTGAAAAGTCATGGCAGTCAGGTGAAGTCCCTGGTGATTGGTGAATGGAAACATTGCACCCATTTTTAAAAAGGGTATAGAGAAAAACCCTGGGAACTCCTGACCTGTCAGCCTCACCTCTGTGCCTGGGAGGGTCATGGAACAGATCCTCCCAGAAGCTATGCTAGGGCACATGTTGGACAAGGAGGTGATTTGGGACAGCTGTTGCTTCACCAAGAGCAAGTCCTGCCTCACCAACCTAGTGATGGAACTACTACTTCTGTGGACAAGGGAAGAGCTACTGATGTTGTCTTTTTGGATTTCTGTAACGCCTTTGACATGGTCCCCCACAACATCCTTCTCTCTGCATTGGAGAGATACAGATTGGATGGATGGACTGTTTGGTGGTGAGGAATTGGTTGGATGTTCACATCAAGAGGGCGGTGGGTTCATGTCCAGGTGAAGACTGGTGACAAGTGATGTCCCTCACGGGGTGAATACAGGCTGGGGATGAAGGGATTGAGAGACCCTAGTGGAGAAGGACTTAGGGGTACTGGAGGATGGAAAGCTGGACATAAGATCATAGAATGGTTTGGGGTGGAAGGGACCTTAAAGATCATCTAGTTCCAACCCACCTGCCATGGACAGGGACACCTTCCAATATTCTTTGTTCTGATCCCCACTGGAAGGGGTACATACAAGTTTGATATATTGGTCTTTAAAGAGTCCATGTTTCTTGGGGCTTGGCATATATTATAAATCTGTATTGCAAAAGAATGGAAGAACATTATGCCAAACACTTCATGAACGTAAAAAAGAAAGATGTTTACAATCTGAATAAAAGGCAAGACTCAAGATCTGCGAAAAATCAAATAGTGCTACTCAGAGTGACTAGCCATAGTAGTGGTGTAATGACACTGTAAGCATTGTCTTGCCTTTGTTAGCAAAAAACATCTGAAGGAGAACAATGATGTCATTTTTGCAGCTTGGTTGATGGTGAAGTTTCTGTGACCAGGTTCAGCTGGTCGGGAGTTGTGCAGTTGTAGAATGGGATGTTTCCACCTGCTCGTTCTTGCTGTCACTGACATGGCCATGGCTGGGAAGTCAGTGGGATGAGTTGCTTTGTGCTCAGATGGGTTTTCTTGTAGGGTTACTTTCCACCAAAGGCCGAGATAGGATCCAACTGACCT
This sequence comes from Nestor notabilis, assembly GCF_000696875.1. Lineage (NCBI taxonomy): Eukaryota > Metazoa > Chordata > Aves > Psittaciformes > Psittacidae > Nestor > Nestor notabilis. Next base: position 5,761 of record NW_009940570.1, read on the forward strand.
TGCAGCTGCCTGAGGAGTAGCTGCTGTTAGAAGGGTGATGAGGAAGAAGCATGTGGATTCTCAAAGGTTGGCTTAAGCCAATTGTGAAACTTCTTCATAATTGATTCTCTCTTAGGGACTCTATTTTTAGCAAGGTAATGAGTTTTTCTTGGGTTTGTTTCAGACATTAGTATGAATGACAAGAGTGTGCCTGTTATTTCTGAGAGCAGTATGTGAGGAGCTGTGGCACACAGCATGTTGTTTGTGAGTGTTTCTGCTGTGAAGAATAAAGTCTTTCATGCATGTTCTTAGTGCCTTGTAAATCCACGCCCATCCTTGTGTAATAAAAACATGCTGCAGGTCAGGTTGCCACCCTACAACCAACTCAAAAATAGGGCTGCCTGTTCCTCTGTGGGTCTGTGTGCAGGGGCAACAGTGGAAGACACGAGAGAGCCTATGTACTGCCTTGAAATGGCTTTCTGAGGACTGGTTTTCATCTTGCTGTATAAAGTCAGTGCTTTCAGTTACAGGTGTGTGGGAAGAGTGCTTTTATTTAGTGTCTGCCTTGATCCTTGAGTGAGTGGTGGGTTGACCCTGGTTAGGGCCATGTGCCTACCAAGTTGCTCTCACTGTCTTCCTCAGCAGGATGGTGGAGAAAATAAGATGCAAAAACCTCATGAGTCAAGATAAAGGCAGCAAAAGCAAGCACAGGGTAGCAAAGGAAAACGAAATAATTTGTCTGATGTCCTCTTGCCAACACCCTTCATGTTGGTGAGGAGAATGCTGGGGGGCCAGCCTAGATGCTGTGTGAGCGCTGCTCAGCTGTGGCCAAAACACTGATGTGTTACCAACACCTTTGTAGCTGCCAATACAAAGCACGGCACTAGGATGGCTGCTGTAGGGGAAACTATCTGAGCTAGGCCCAATGCAGATGGCACTGTTGCAAGCTGTACATCTGAATTGCTTAAAAATAAAATAATATGGGAAGATAGATTTCTCTCTGTCATGTCATCCAGCCTGTTTCCTTGTTAGAACAAGGTCCTGCAGAGGACACAATAGCTGTGTCTGCTTCGTTTCTCACAGGTGAAGTGTGGTCTTTGGACTTCTGGCAACAGTTGGCCAGAGCAATCCTGGCTTAGTAATCCTGGATGTTAAGTTATTTGGCATGCTAATGGCTGACATGTGTACATTCTACTAGCAGGAAGAACTGAATTATCTGCAAAGCTTAAAATCAATAGACAAATATGCACAGCTCACTGTTTCAAGGTTGATGGGAGTTCACTGCATCCAAGAAAAGTTTTTGGGGCTGTTTTTCAGTTTCCATATAATGAATAGCTGGAAAATAAGTTCTTATTCCTGCTTCAGAGAAAGAAAGAAAGAAAAAAAAAAAGTATTGTTGAGCTATCAGGACTTTGAGAAAACTGTTAGATGCCAGGCTGCTTTAGAGTTATTTGCAGGTGTACTTATTTCAAGAGTCAGGAAAGTACTGGTTTGCTTGGAAAAAGTAGGCCAAGTAAAGGTCTTTCTTCAGGTCTCTGTCATTGTATGCTGCAGTTTTGACTGCACTTATTTAAAAGCAGTCAGATAATTTGTACTGTATTTATTGTAGTCTCTTTAAAACTGTTTAAGCCAGTATTCAAATTTTATGCATTCTTAGCTGTGTGCCTGTCTTAACATTTCTCCCTGGTTTTGCTTTAGAAGTGTCTAGCAACTGTTTGGTTTCTCTTGGCTTTTGTTTGCTGGATGTGCAGGGATGATTTCTTGGCAATCAGTGATGCAAGTGTGAGCTTCTGGCTTCCTACCCTGCCCCAGGTGATGCAAGACACTAGCATATGCAAGCAGTGCTTCCTTATTTTGTTCTAGGTTGGCAGTGGTTGTTTTTAACTGCTCACAGTGTGCTAAGTTCCTTCCCAAGCAAGGGAAGAGGTTACTGCTTAGAACTTTACAGCTGAAACTACAGAGCCAGTCACTTAACTGTGTGAAGTTTCTTGCTCTAAGAGCAGTTGCAGTTCTGGTTTCGGTAATGCTGTGCAATTGGAGGAGGAAAGTGAGAAAATGATAAAGTAGTTCAAGGACTGACAATGGGTTAGAGTGGGCTATGAGTAGGTGAAAGCACTGCAAGAAATATGTCCTGTTGCTGCTTCTGAGAACACCTTAATTTGGAAACTTGCTATAGGAAAATGAATATGAATCTCTTACAGCTGAATTTCTCCAGGTCCATGGATATCCTGAGCTGTGGATGTACTTTTTCCTAATGGGCTCTTCTGGTGCCAGTTTAACACTGCAGTTTACATCTGCAAGTGTTTATCTTGTGCACTTAACTGTTGATTTTGTGGTTGGTTTATTTTTCAGTGGTTGAAGGAGGATAGGGGATGGAATTGGATGTTTCTGCTGGAAGGAAATGCTGAGGAAGCAAAGAGGATATGCACTCACAGGGGAAGGACAAAGGAGTATGAGAGGAGAGGGAATTACTGGTCCTGTAGTGCAGGTGTTAATTTTCAGGGATGTGGTTAGGGCAGAGGGGCTGCTGTGTGCATTGTTTTTTTTACCAGCTGTTTCAGGCAGTGAACTGCATTGAAAGGCTTGGGAGAGAAGTGAGGAGTGCCTGCTTCCGACTCAGCTGCATTTCAGCTGCTGGCTGACCCTACACCTGCATGCAAAATAAAGAACTAAACACAAAATGCAGTTCCTGTAGGACCTGTAATCTGTTTGTGCAGGACTGCTGCCTACTGAGGAATATCAGTTCGGGTAGAAGGTAATGCATGCTTCAGACACAACTCACAGATAGGGATGAGGAGATTTCAGTTTTCTCTGCAGAATGAGTTTAACACATCACACAGGTTTTGATTTGACATTAATATTTTGATAGCTCAGCAGATCAAGAACAATAGTTATGCTGCTAAATTTTATTCTTTTTTTACACTTCTTAAAGAACAGGTCTGCAGTCTGTGGGAGTTCATCTGAAGAAACTTGTACGTATAACTTCTCTCTGAGAACCTCTAGATTTCTTTTCTGTCTTTCTAGAAATGTCTGACAGAACAATTTCCTTGAGGTCTGTATTTTTTAATTTGCATTGAGTTTATTTTTTTGTTTTTGTTTCTGTCTTCTCCATCTTCAGTTCACTTCTAGAAGCTTTGGTTATAGAAGGAATGAACTTGGGGGTTAGGAGGTGGATTTTAGTTATACTCCAGGGCTGTGATTCTGCATCACTTTCCTTAGTGCCAAGTCAGCTCCAGATCTTCCATTTCCTTGCTTCACTCACATTACTGCACAGGGCTTTGTCCCCTCTATGTGTTTCACTGTTCGTGCAGCTGCTCTCCAAACATCATCTGTGAAATGATCCAACACAAGAGCCTCCCAAATGAAAGTACACTTTGGCAGGCAACGTAAACCTTTGTTCTGGTTTAGACTGTAACCATATGATGTTATATGTTTTAACTGACATAACTCTGGGTATAATCCTGGCTGTTAGAAGAGTTTAAGCCTTTAACTGAGTTTTTTGCCAAGGGGGCAGTGACAGCTCCAATTTTTTTGTGGGATGGGGTATGTAGCTAGATACCTTTTTTCAAATGTTCACACTGGAGGTACTATATTTAATTACTATTCTCTCTATATCGCCAGAAAACAAACTCCAAAACCAAAACTTCATGGGAGGTGTCTTACCTGGTAGTTAGGAGACTTGTGCTAAGTCCCGTAGGGCTTACTGCTTGTTTTGAATGGGTCTCTTTCTCATTGTGGTACAGAGTAACAGAAAACCAATATTGTTTTGTCACAGTATTGAACACTTAAAAGAGTTTTAGATTCAAGGGCTTTGTTAAATGGGAAATCTCCCATGACAAATATCTCCCCTCTATCATACATTGCTGTGAAAACCAAATGGAAATAAATCCGTATGTAATTAAGTTTACTTGTTTTAAGAAGAAATTTATGTGTTTTTCAGCGATACTTGCAGCATTCGTGGATTCCAACTTTAAAAGAATATAACTTCAAAAGAGGAACAGTATTTGACCATCTATTTTTCTTACTTGTTCAGTGATAACTTACATCTCCTGATTTTGTTTTTTTTTGTTTATTTTCCCAGTTATTTGTAGTAGATGTCCAGACTGGTCAAATTACCAAGATTCCTATTCTGAAAGATCGTGAACCTGGCATGGTGAACCAGCAGGGATGTGGTATTCATGCCATTGAGCTCAACCCCTCCAGGACCCTTCTGGCCACCGGTGGAGACAACCCCAACAGTCTCGCAGTTTATCGTCTGCCTACACTCGATCCTGTCTGTGTGGGAGATGTAAGTTTATTCTATTACCTACAAGAAGATCTACTTTGAAGTGCTGAATTTCAGAGCACTGAAAGCTTGAAAACATTCCTGAGTAAGGTGTCTTAAATATGAGTACGCACATGTTCCAGGGATTGAAGGATTCCGGGTGGAGAAGGAACTTAAGCTGCACATATACACCCCAAAACTGCTGGAAAGTTTATTACAAACTCTAAAACAGATGTAGAACCCAGAGACTAATCCCAAACCAGAAAGAGAGAGAGAGCTAAAGGATCCAAAAGAACAGATTAAGCACAGTTCTTACAAACCTAAACATTTGTTCAATGACCAGGGGGCCAGCTCCGAGGTGCATTGAGAGCAAACGGGGTAGCAGGCACTACTTGGCAGGTGTCCCCACAGAGGTAATGTCAGCCATAAAGCTAGTTGGATCCGTCTCCCCCGTCCTCTTCTCTCCTCCCTCCTTTCTTCTTTACTCTCTTTCTCAAACCCTGGGCCTTTTCTATCCCCGAAAGTGCCAACTGATCCCGATGCAGGGATCAGCCCTGCATCCGGAGGAGTGGCCCTGCTGGCTTCCTTTTCCCGTGTACATTCGTCCTGACGCAGGGGGTCAGCCTGTACCAGGAGGAGTGGCCCTGCTGGCTTCCTTTTCCCGTGTACATTCGTCCTGACGCAGGGGGTCAGCCTGTACCAGGAGGAGTGGCCCTGCTGGCTTCCTTTTCCCGTGTACATTCGTCCTGACGCAGGGGGTCAGCCTGTACCAGGAGGAGTGGCCCTGCTGGCTTCCTTTTCCCGTGTACATTCGTCCTGACGCAGGGGGTCAGCCTGTACCAGGAGGAGTGGCCCTGCTGGCTTCCTTTTCCCGTGTACATTCGTCCTGACGCAGGGGGTCAGCCTGTACCAGGAGGAGTGGCCCTGCTGGCTTCCTTTTCCCGTGTACATTCGTCCTGACGCAGGGGGTCAGCCTGTACCAGGAGGAGTGGCCCTGCTGGCTTCCTTTTCCCGTGTACATTCGTCCTGACGCAGGGGGTCAGCCTGTACCAGGAGGAGTGGCCCTGCTGGCTTCCTTTTCCCGTGTACATTCGTCCTGACGCAGGGGGTCAGCCTGTACCAGGAGGAGTGGCCCTGCTGGCTTCCTTTTCCCGTGTACATTCGTCCTGACGCAGGGGGTCAGCCTGTACCAGGAGGAGTGGCCCTGCTGGCTCCCCACTGTGCACACCCACTCCAGGCGATAGGGGATGGTCCACCACGGACCAATTTTTACCGTGTTAGACCCATCCAACACAGCACACAAGCATGTGAGATGATTCTTAGGGTTCTAAGTGAGATTTCTTCTTCCTCACACAGATTCAGGTGTACTTCAGTTTAATTTTAAGCATTGAAAATGTGACAGAATCCTAAATGTTAAAGTCTAATTGTGGTGATGACCTCTGAAACTAGTTCTAGTGAAAAAGCCCTTTTGGGAAATTGAAGAGATGATACAAGTTCTTCAAATTTTCCTCTTCTTCAATGCAGCTTATTGTTTTGCTGACAGGCAGGGTACTCAACAAAACGACCATGCACTAGCTGTGTAACATACACAGTTTATTAAACAAGCACACTAATGTGGATTGGGTATATATCTGTCATATAAATAAGTACGATAAAGCAAATCATATATATATATATATATATATAAGTAAAGTACAGAGGAAAATTAGCAATGCATCAGTTCATTACTGGATAGAGAGAATAGTGTTTAAGAAGGAATACATCACGAAATACTACTGAATCATCATCCAGGCTACACTTACATCTGGGAAGCCCCGTTGCAGCCGATGCCAGGAGTCTCAGGTAACTGGGAAAATTCCTACACCCATAGGTGAGGCTTCAGATACAGCTGCAAGAGGCATCTGCTTTTTCATCCTTTGTTTTTCAAAACAAGTAGCTTTATGCCAGATCTCTTAATTGTTTATTCATGGGGGCATGCAACCTCTCATTATCTCCCTGTTGTCCATGCTGGGAGCATTGGCCACGTGCCCCAGTGCAGCAGAGCATGAAGGTCATAGAATAGCTGCACACCTGTTTTCCTGCTTCCTTCCAACAAACAGTCATGATGAACATAACCAGATATACTCCACCAAATACACTTTGACAAAAATATACTTTATTATGTCTCTCAGTCATGTGAGGGAATCAACTCTCAGCTAGGTTGCCATCCATTTCACTTAAGTATGTATTATTGCAGAGGTAGAACTTGGCTTTGAGGATTAGTTCTAACCCAGTAACTTATGGTAGTTTGATACTCTGGGACTGCTAATATTTCTGAAACGTTGTTAGTGATTTTTAAATAGCCAGTCTTAAAAAAGACTGAAATTAATATGATGGTATTGCTGAGTGCTTCTCTCTCATTTCTTCTCTTTAGGCTGGACCTCATGTAGATGTTAACAGCAGAGGTCAGAGTTTCTGCAGTAGCAGATCATCAGCTGCAGAAAGACTCAAGCCTGAAGATCTATATGTCTTAGTATTAATTTCTGTGCTGCTGTGATTTTGCAGCTTTTCAAGTGGAACTAAAGTCTTATGGTCTTCCCCCATTCCCTCCAGGTTTCTCTAAATAAAAGATGATTGAAATAATACTCTTGCAAAATTAATCTGTAGGTCGTATACTGTGAATGTAAGGTTTAGTTACTTTTTATAGTAGGGATGTAGCTACTGTGTAGAAGTAAAGGAGGTATAAAAGGAAGTGCTTTCAAAATGGAAAATACTAAGTCCTTCGAACTGATATCAATTTGTCATTTGGTCAGAGACATGTTTTCCTGTAACCTAATGCTCGCTATCAATAATACACTTCAAAATCAAACCAAGTTAAGATTACTGTTGAGTACTTCAATTGCTCCAGCCTGATACTGGGATCTTATCTTTATGTTTTTAATGTAGGACGGTCCTTCTGAGTTTGTACTAAAATTCAAAGTGGAGAATACCTGTCTGCTTTGAAACTACTCTAGAGTATAATGACACAGAAAAATCTGTCTTTTTTTCCTTTTAGGATGGACATAAGGACTGGATATTTTCAATTGCATGGATCAGCGATACTATGGCCGTTTCTGGTAAAGTCAATTTTTTCCTTCTTTTTTCCACTCCAGGATTTTATACTGGTGCACAGCACTTGATAGGTCTTAGGGAAGCATCTTTGTCACTGCACTTGAAACTACTTAGAACTACCATGGCTGTTTAAACCTTCCTTGGTCTTAGTACAGTGCTTCACTTTGTTCCATTTGTAGAGCCTGGTCTAGATTTGATTTTTCTAGTATCAGAGGGAATATTCCTGTCTTTCCTCTCATGGCAAGACCTGCTGAATCTCTAAACACAATGAGTTACAGGGAAGGATCCTGCACAAGAAGGATAGTCTCAAGAGGGGGGTTGGTTATCTGCTAATAACTTTGGAATACAGCAGAGCAGTGTCGGTTTCCTGAAATTCTATGAAAGATTAATTAATGAAAACTCAAATTTGTTTCAAGCTATTGGTACAGCTCTGTGTGTGTGTGTGTATGTATATGTGTGTGTGTGAATGTGTATGTATATGCATGTATACAATGACTGTTAACACAGAAGGCTGTAGTAGAAAAGGTCAGTTACTTACTTTTTAGTAACTATTTTGATAATTAGTGTAACTTCAAGTAATAACAAAGAATTACTTAGGTAAGGGCAGCAATGCTAATATATTATTGCATAAATTTAGTAGCTTACTGTCTTTCTGTGCTGACAGGGTATAGTATTCTGCACGAGGAGGTGTCAAACTGCAGATTAACACAAAATCATAACAGCCTTTCATAAAAATAAAATACTTCAATTGTTAGTTCAGTAAGATTCCTCCCCACCCACCCCTTCCCCCCAAAAAAAGAAAAAAACCCAAAAATTTAATCCTGAAATTTTATTCTGAATTTAATATAAATTGATCCTTGGAAGTCTCCAACCCATATAGCTGCATTAGAAATACACTGCCAGCTAATAAGCTTGAAGAGAACATCAGAGGTTATTACAGATATCCAAGGGAAACTTAAGGATCTGATGGAATAGAAGCACAGGATGTGAGATTGAACTGTGTTGCTCTCAGTGTTTTCTACATGCTCAGGGGTGGAGGTGTGAGTAGAAGACTGCCTTGTTCCCTTTTGTAGGGTGCTTACAGCAGGATGTAGGCTCTTGACTCCAGACCTGAGACACCACGGAAAACTTGTTGAAAGCAATTAGTGTGTCTGATTGCTAAACTGAGCTCTTCAGAACTTTGATGCTCTTAATCAGGAGGAAAGAAACAACTGACTTCTGACATCGTTTTAGTCTTACAGATTTCAATTACATCTGTATCTGAAAGCGTGGAACAGAAATACTTGAACTCCAAATACTGAGGAAATAGCAAATACCATTATGTGAATTAAGAAACTAAATGCAATTTTTTTGTGGCTTTCTTGGGGCAGTTTAAATGCCACAGGAAGACAAAAGAGCATTTGGTCCTATGGCAAGCCAGACCAATCATACAGCCTGAGGTTGAGAGATTTGGCAGCGTACTTTCTCACTGCCCTTAGAACTGTTGAATGTGTACGAATAGGACACGGGGCTTGATTATTCCTCTTGCTTGTGTTAACTTCAACAAGAATGAGGCAGGGCTCTGCTTATAGAAGCTTCAGCACTGCATTTCAGTAGCCTAGAACCATAAAATGAAACTTTTGACTAAGCAGCCGTATTAGGGAGAATGCATCAGTCCACTCAGTTGTACTGGCTGGACAATAAAAGTTTCCATAGCAAAAGCTTTAGATGGGGTGAATAATTCCCAGGATGGCAAGAGGCTAGGATAACATGATATTCTCCTTGGCTTCAGAGCTAACCAGTTGAACTACATACACTGACTTTTTCCTGTACTAAGGCTATTAAGGGGACAGCTTCCTCCTAAAGTATGTGAAAATGTTTAGAAATTCTACTGCTGAGTATTCAGCCTCCATAACAAACAAGATTAGGTGCCATTAAAAACCATCAGCATGTAAATTGAGTGGCAGGATGTTGTGTCATGTGCTGTCTGCTGCTATGCAAGTGCCATTAGGAACCTCCTTTTTTATTTGCCTGTAGTAGGTGACAGTGGCAAATGACCTCCGGCTGTGTGGGGGCAAAGCCATCTCTGCTGTGCTTGGCTACCTGAATTGCAACAAGATGTTTTGCTTAACTGTTTTTACATCTTATTCCCCATGCTGTACTAAAGCCTGTAAATTTAATAGTCTAATCATAGAATGGTTTGTGTTGGAAAGGACCTTAAGATCATCTAGTTCCAACCCTCCTGCCATGAGCAGGGACACCACACACTAAACTATGTCACCCAAGACTACATCCAACCTGGCCATGAACACTGCCAGGGATGGAGCATTTATCACTTCTTTGGGCAACCCATTCCAGTGCCTCACCACCCTCACTGTAAAGAACTTCTTCCTCGTATTTAATCTAAACTCCGCCTGTTTAAGTTTGAACCCGTTGCCCCTTGTCCTATTGCTACAGTCCCTAATGAAGAGTCCCTTCCCAGCATCCTTATAGGCCCCCTTCAGACACTGGAAGCTGTTCTGAGGTCTCCACGCAGCTTCTCTTTTTCCATCCCCTGAGGGACACCATTTGTTACTGGTCTCCAGCTGGACGTTGAGCTGTTGACTGCAGCTCTCTGTGTGTGGTCATCCAGCCAGTTCCTTATCCACCAGTTGGTTGATCCATCAAATCCATGTCTTCTTGCTTGTTCAACCTCAGTTCTTATGTTACATGCTTTAAAAAGGAAATTGTGCAGGGTTTAGCAAAATAATTTTTAAAATAGGTTTTCCACAAGTTGCACAAATGATGGTTTAAGATAGCTCTTTTTGTTCGGTTCTCGTATTTATGTGTACGTATCCATAAGCTCACTGGTAGAAATGAACCCAAACTGACAAAAACACAACTGAGTTTTCTTGGGGGCTTTTCATATTGGCATAACAGGCTGTTAGTCTCAGCCTTGGTAAGCCAGGCTGAATGTGTAGGCTGTTCAGTTGCCACAGAGTTTGTTCTATGTGTGAATCTGTAATGGTGATTGTTGTACACGATTGTGGGTTTTGATGCATTACAATCAGTTTGAAAACGGAAGAGGTGATCTAGCTGCTTGGAGGCCAGGTAGACAACCCATCTACCAGTCAGTTCACAATGTTAGGATCTTTACAGCTCAGTAAAATCAGACCCTATTGTTTATTCCTTTTTTAAAAGGGAGGTTATGTATGTGTGAGATGGACTGTTTATTTATGGACCATTTATTCATGGATTCAGGTTCCCGGGATGGTTCTATGGGTCTCTGGGAAGTCACAGAGGATGTGTTGTCCAAGAGCGATGCCAGACATAATCTCTCTCAAGTTCCTGTCTATGCCCACATAACACACACGGCTCTGAAGGATATCCCAAAGGAGAACACCAATCCCGACAACTGCAAAGTCCGAGCATTGGCTTTCAACAATAAGAACAAGGTGAGTAAGATAAGCAAGTCAGTTGAGGAATCCTAAACCTGCCTGTATATATTAGAAAAAGAAAAAAGTTATTAAAAAAAAATATTGGAGAAGCAACCTAATGTCTTTTTCCCTGATCCTTCTGCATCCTTATCACATCACCTTCATCTGCTATGTCTGTTCTGCTCCAAGTGAATTGGCAAGTTCAGTAGGGGGAAAAATAAATGATATTTTTTCAGACGGAACAATTTTCCTGTGGGTTTAATTTTGTTGCATCCTAAGATGGAGAGACTGGGAGTTTTTACAAGAAGTAGATGAAGCACCAAAATATCTCTTGCAGCTTGAATCCTGCTCTTGGGTGTTCTTACTGCTTTCCTTCTCCATTCGTGAAGACCAGCTAATATTCAGGCAGTTCCTGTTTTGGTGGCTGAATCCTTCCTGGACTGCTCAGTGAGTGAGGTGGCTACACACAGGGCAGGTACAAGTGCCTGCTTCAGTGTTACTCTGTTGGCGTTTGACAAACAGTATATATTAACCTCCCCCATGCTGATCCCTTATTACTAGTGGAAGTAGCAATTCATCCTCCACTTCTTTTCTTTCTGCCCTCAAAGAACAGCAAAAGTATGAAGCAAAGGTGGCTGTGCTGTCAGAAGCACAGTGCTCCTGCAGGCTTTATTTTTCACTATAGCTGTTTATTACTCCTGTGTAATAGAGACTTCATATAGCTTTCTCAGTAGAGTAATACCTGGAAAGAAATGTTTGCTTCAGGGTCAGAATCAGCGTGGGAGCCACTGAAAAGAATTCTCAATTGTAATTTGTGCTGTCTAATAATTTGTTATTTGATTGTCTGACAAGACCTATATTTTTGAAAGCTATTTTTTGTTACTCATTCTACGTGGCACCTTTGTACTGTATTGCATTCTGTCAAGGTAAGTATAATGTGAAAATGTGTCTTGATAAGCACATACAGGTTTATGGACAAGTTCAATTGGAGTATTCAGCCTGCCTAGTGGAGAGTGTCAGTTTGTAAGGACATCTATAATAAGGAAACTAATTCTCTTTTTTTATTATAGGAGCTGGGAGCTGTGTCCCTGGATGGGTATTTTCATCTTTGGAAAGCAGAGCACACACTAGCAAAGGTGCTTTTCTGTTTGTTGGTGTTACTGCCTAGCAGTTAAGGCTGTTCACTGTTCATCTCCTTTAAATGCTTGAAGAAAGAGCAACAGCATTTGTAAAACAGTGAGAAGCTTTATGTAAAATGAAATGTCCTAAAAATTAGAACTTGAGGAGAGAAACTCACAGCTCTGATTACTTTAGAGGGTGGGCAGTGCTCTTAACTTCCTGCCAGTTATGGTTGAGCTGAAGTGAACATTTGCATGGAGTGTGGTGGATACTTGGCAGCAGAGTTCTTAAGGAAAGTTGCACTGACTTAAGTTGCAGATCAAACCCAGACATACCTATGCTGGTGTGTTAGGTAAGCTTTTCCAGCTGAGAGCTGATGTCTCTGTACAGCTGCTGAAGAAATAGCAGCTTAGATGTAAAACAATTTACCAAAATGTCTATTGTTCTTTACATTCTACTTGGCTTCAGCCTTTATAATCTCAGGGTAAGGGTAAGGCATCCCATCTCCTTCATTTTTTTTTTTTTTTCTCTGGGTCAGGTTGTTGGTTTTCTTTTAAAGTTCTGTTTTTGTGGTGAACTTACTTTTTAGCTGCATTTTGGTGGTTTTTTTTTTTTTTCACTGCAACTTCCTTGAACATAGCTTACAGAATTGTTCTATTAACATCTTGCTCCTTTCTTATAACAGGCTGATTTTTGTTTCTTCTCTTTCCAGTTACTTTCCACAAAGTTGCCATACTGCAGGGAGAATGTGTGTTTGGCTTATGGTCAGGAGTGGTCAGTGTATGCAGTAGGATCACAGGCACATGTCTCCTTTCTGGATCCCAGGCAGCCTTCTCACAACGTTAAATCCGTCTGTTCCAAAGAACGAGGCAGTGGTAAGAAACTTGTCAAACGGTGCTTCAAATGGTTTTCTTGCAGAAGTAGCTATTAAGACTGCAGTAAGATATGCTTTTAGTTAACAGGAAGGGATTTTCATGCAGTAGACTGAATTATGAATAGTGTATGTAGGTTTTGCTTTTGACAATATTCCTTGAACAACCAACAAACCAAATGTGAAAGCAACTCTGAAATCTAATGATAGAAAACATCAGTGATTTTATGATCAATTGAATCATACACCTCCAAATATTACTGAACTTTTAGAAGTGTTAATTCTGATGCTACTTGATTTTACTGTGTCTTACTCTGTTTTACTTCACCTCCAAAGCAAATCCAGTCTTTGTACCACTGTTGATACTGTCTATTCTTGCATTTTGCTCTGGGTATGGGGGAAGAAAGCGTGTTGTCTGCTCTGTGCTGTCATACTGGGCTTCTGTGTTGTGAGTGAATGCTTATTTTGTAATTTTAAAGCCATAAGTGAGACTCTTAAAAGCTTGCAGATTTGGGTGCTGTTTTCTCTTTCTGATGTGGATATAGTATGTCCAGTTAAACTTTAGACTAGGGCCAAGTATGAGGCCTCACAGGGTGTGTGGTACCATAAGCTTCTTCCCATACCCTTTATCTTCAAGCATGAGAAGGCACTGTGCTGTAATGCCCATTTTAAACCACATTAATCCCAGACTGATAAACTGCAGTCCTTGTGTAGCTTGGCTCTAGGCATCCATATCTTGGCCGGACAAGTTGTCAAACAAAAATGCATGTTGGCAAAGATTAGGTAAGTTTTATTTATGTGGTTACTGGAGTTTGAATGGTGCTGTCTAGATAAACACCAGCGTCTGCTTCCTTCAGATACAGCAAAGTATATATAATATGAGGAGAGGTGCTTCACCAGCTCTTGTTGTCACCTGGATATTTTAGCAGCAAGAGCCCTTGTCCTGACCTGCTGTTAGTGAGGGCTCTATGAAGGTCCCGATGCTGTCACCCTTGAGTGTCATCAGGAAGAAACAGCGAGACACTGGAGTGTGGTGCCCAGTGCTGGCCGGTGGCTGAAAGCTGCTGCCTTGAGTGTGTGATCAGTTCTGCTAGGGGCATGATCCCAGTAGTATTGCAGTTCATGTCTGGAGAAAGCCTTTGCTCAACACTCTTTTCTGTTCTGCGTAGTAGGCAGATCTTTATTTTTTGTCATGGTGGTGGAGGCAGTTTACTAATATTAATTCCCAAGATACCAAGTGTTTCAACTTTTTATTGATCTCACTGGGACTTGGAGCAGTGCAGCATCTCTAGAAAGTAGAATCATAGAATGGACTTCAAGATCATCTAGTTCCAACCCTCCTGCCATGAGCCGGACTGCCTCACACTAGATCATGGTGCCCAAGGCTCTGTCCAACCTGGCCATGAACACTGCCAGGAATGGGGCATTTGCCACTTCTCTGGTCAGCCTCACAGTAAAGAGCTGCTCACCACCCTCGCAGTAAAGAACTTCTTCCTTATATCTAATCTAAACTTCCCCTGTTTTAGTTTGAATCCATTACCCCTTGTCCTATCACTACAGTCCCTAATGAAGAGTCCCTCCCCAGCATCCTTACAGGCCCCCCTCAGACACTGGAAGCTGCTCTGAGATCTCCACACAACTTCTCTTCTCCAGGCTGAACAGCCCCAAGTTTCTCAGCCTGTCTTCATACGAGAGGTGCTCCAGCCCTCTTATCATCCTCGTGGCCCTCCTCTGGACTTGCTCCAACAGCTCCATGTCCTTTTGATGTTGAGGACACCAGAACTGGACACAATACTCCACGTGAGGTCTCACAAGAGCAGAGCAGAGGGGCAGGATCACCTCTTTCGACCTGCTGGTCACGCTTCTTTTGATGCAGCCCAGGATATGGTTGGCTTTCTGGGCTCAAGCACACACTGAAGCCAGCTCATGTTCAGTTTCTCATCAACCGCCACCCCCAAGTCCTTCTCTGCAGGGCTGCTCTGAAAAGTAGGTTCTTTATTGCTTGCAGGCTAAAATAGTGTTTTGAAGCATTACCTAAATGTGCTTTCTGCTTCCGAATGCACCTGCCGAATGTGGTAAATCCACGTTAACTTCAGATCACCAGTGTTGTATACAAAAACAGGTCAGTGAAGGGTTATTGCTTAGTGAGACTGGAACTGGGGCCAGTTAATAGGGAGTGTAACCAGTTACATTGTATATACAGTGTACAGGTACCCTGTACCTCTTACATGAGGGCAGCTCGTGTAAGGGAGGGCAGCTAATGCTTTTTACTGCACCTTGTAAGTGTTGCTCTTCTTAGCAGCTGTATAGAGAAGTGCAGGGCCTGGACTCTGGTTCATGATCTCCGAGAGCAATTGCTTTCTTCTCCCCTGGCATGCAGCACAATGTCATGTGCCCTTGACTTTATATCCTGAACGCAGCAATGTTAATGCAGTGGGCAGAGCTTGTGTGACGCAGGCTCTGTGTCTGCTCCTTGCATAGGTCACGTTACTGTGTCTTCATTTCCTTCCAGGATGTGTAGAGCCTCCCTGCCTCTCAGGAGTAGTGAGACTCGATTTGCTGACCCAAATAGTTCAGGTCTACAGGTGGTACAGTGCTGATTGTGTTGGGGAGCTTACTATGATCACTGCTAGGCACAGGTTGTGCTTTTAGGTTGATGGGAATAATTATTCTGAGGTACTTCAGCACTTCAGGAGCCAGTTTGAAGTGCTGCTCTCGAAAGCCTGTTCTAAACATCCTCTTAGTAGTGGGTACATGATGGATTCCTTCAGTTAATTATTTTGATTAGAAAAAGAGCCACAGTTCTTCATTTTACAGCTTTTTTTTTATTATTAATAAACTGCATTGAAAAGTATACGCCACCTGCCTTCCTATTCCATCACCTGTTTCTGTTAAGTAACTGTTCTGCTGGGTTGCTTGTCAAGAGCACTTCTGAAGCAAAACCAAGAAAAGCTCCCCTCTTGTGCCTTCCTCTGCTTATCCAAGTGACTGCTCTTACTGATTGCAGAGGGCTTAAAGCTTTCTGCATGTATTTGCAAGAGCCAGGCCCTTTCAGTGGGGATGAGGGAAGATGTCTCAACTTGCTCAGGTGCATTTGTAGTTTTCTGAATTAAAGTGTAGATTCTCTTAAGAATCTGGAAAATCTCCTTCAGCAGGTGTGAGACTTGCTCAGTGGTTTCCCACTTATTTAGCCTGCAGCCAAAACTTTATCTCACATCTGGAGCTCAACAATGTGGCCGCGCCTGTTCTAAGTGTGTGTCATAGGTGCTGCTGGCCGTGGGTGTAATGTCAGGTTATGGAGGCGGAAGGATGAGGATGTGCTTCTAGTTAGGACTCTGTACAGACGGGAAGGGGAAACTCCCTGGGTGCATCTACACCTCTCAGGTGTCTGCTGTCACATGTACTGCTCAGTATATTCCAGTATGTTCCAAGTTCCATGCTGTTCAATCCCACTTGGTGTGGTGACAACAGCTGGCATAGGAGACATAACTCACTCTTTACCCCTTGTGTTTGAATGCTTGTTTAGGCTGTAATTCAGTGGTACTTTAAAAAGGGCTTAAAAAGCCCCAGGGTTTATAACCTGGAATCACCTTGTGCAGGAAAGAAAAACACAGATGTGGTGGGGTTTAATATGCATAGAAGAATTGTTTGAGATAAAATGCTTACACAGAACAAGCCTTTTGCACAATAAATAGAGGTAAGATGACAGGACATCTCACAAATTGCAGATTTGTACACACAGTATATCATAGAATCACAGAATAATTCGGGTTGGAAAGGACCTTAAGATTATCCAGTTCCAGCCACCCTGCCATTGGCAGGGACACCTCACACTAGACCATGCCGCCCAAGGCTCTGTCCCACCTGGCACTGAACATTGCCAGGGATGGAGCATTTATGACTTCCTTGGGCAACCCATTCCAGTTCCTCACCACCCTCACAGTAAAGAACTTCTTCCTTATATCTAATCTAAACTTCCCCTGTTTAAGTTTGAACCCATTACCCCTTATCCTACCACTACAGTCCCCAAGACTGTTTCTGAGGGATCCTTGTTTAGCTGAGACACCAGGTTTAGATATTGTGAAAACAAAATCTATGCTTTTACTCCATCTAATGGCATAACTCAGATGTAGCAGAAAGTTTAGTCTGTATTGGGAACTTGGTGTAGGTTCCCAGTTACTGGTGGAACATGGTGTTGCTTAGGTTGCAGGATTCCTAGTCTTTTCATTACTGGCTGAAGCGCTAAAAGTGCCAGCCACAAAGAATGAGGTGTCCTTGTGTCTCAATATTTGAGTAGGGATAGCTTCAAAATTATTTAAAAGCCTGATGTATCTCTTAGTAGCAAAGTGAGTAGTGATTGTTATGGTTGCATTTGCTTATAGTTCGCCTGCTGATTAGCAAAATGCACTTGGTGGCAGCTGGGACAGTAATTTTTATCTCCTGTGGTTGCTTATCACAGCCTGGCAGGTAGGTAAATAGGGTGTGAGCTCATGGAGGAAACAAGTGTGATGTTCTTTCATCTGCTGCCACATACTTGCTGCTTGTGTGCTCACTTGGAAGCTTGTGGCATATAGAACAAAACTAATTTTAATTCTAAATGGCTTATGATCTTTGCTTGTCTGTCAGAGCTGCAGCCTGCTGAGAATGGAGCTTCTTAATTGTACACCATGAGTGTAGCTGATGACCTCAGAGGAGAAGGGAAGCAGTATAGGTAATTGAAGCTGCTGTTTCAGCAGCATCCGTGGCCTTAGTCTGCACTGGTTCATAGCAGTGGGGAAACTTGCGTGTTGTGGAGAATACTAGTAGGTAGTTCCTCTTAAAGAAGATATTGGACATCAAGCAGCAGCACTGCAAAGCCAAGGTATCTGTTTTCCTTACTGCATTGTATGTCCCTTCTCTATTTGACAGGTATTAGATCGGTCAGCTTCTATGAGCACATCATCACAGTGGGAACAGGGCAAGGTTCCCTCTTGTTCTACGATATCAGAGCCCAGAGGTTCCTGGATGAAAAGCCCCCACGTGGCTGCTATGGGCAGAAGGAGAAATTAGGAGGAGGTGAAATTTTGAAGTTGACTACTGGGAAAGGCTGGCTGGTGAGTAGCTGGAGGCTGTAGGAGGCCCTTTACACAGGAGTGAGAGTTCATGCCGTAGTGCTCAAGAACTGGTTCTTTTTGTGCTAATGGGAGCTATTGTATGAAATGCATCTCAGCCACAGTGATCATGTACCTGATAAGTGTAATCATGAAAAGCAAGAAGTCCTGCAGAATCGCTTTGTACAAAAGCCTTCTGAAAGGTATGGAAGGTTGGTTGCTTGCGTGTAAGGCATACTCACTGCTGTTCTTATGCACTGATTTATAAATTAACTATTTTGTATCAGGATATTTATGAATGTAATCTAACTTCCAGTTTTCACAACCTCAAACACAAAATGCATTCTCTTCCTTTAAAACTGTGCTACTCTAATGTGGTACTTAGATTTAATTCATGTACAGTTTTAGAAACTGGCTTCCTGAGGTAATGCTATGTCAGGCACTTGAGTTCAATTTCCTGTATGTTATCATAAAGCAGTTAATGGCTTTGTCTAACTTCTCTCCATTATATTTTGTATCATTGTGATGTCACTTTAAAAACTAATGAAACTTGGTATCTTTCTTACCCTTCACCTTTGCCTCTCCAATGTCTGTCCCAAGCATCCTCAGAAAAAGTTTCAGGACAACTCTGGTATCTTCACTTTGATCTGTCTCTGGGAGCCACCTTCTTCTTTTTGTGAAACAAGGTTTTGGGTTTATTTGACAAAAATAACAATCTATAAACTTTCCTTTAACAGAATCATGATGAAACCTGGAGGAATTATTTTTCTGACATAAATTTCTTCCCAAATGCTGTTTACACCCACTGCTATGACTCGTCTGGAACAAAACTCTTCGTGGCAGGAGGCCCTCTTCCATCAGGACTTCATGGGAATTACGCTGGTCTCTGGAGCTAATGATAACTCTTTATAAATGCTGATCTTTACACAGATTTCCTCTTTTCTTTTCCTTTTTTTAACAACAAAAATGTGTGATGCCATTGATTTCTGATTTAAATGTAAGTTATTTTTTGGCAGAGATTTCTGTTGGTCTCCAACAGTTTTGTACATCTTTTTGAACCAGTTTTTTGCTTTAACCTCCTTGATCCTTTATATGAAGAGTTTTTGAAATCCCTTTTTATTGTATTTGCTCCAAATGACTCTTCCCCCACGTTTAGGCTATCTTGCCTGTGTGCCCTCTCCCCTACTTTGCTGTGAGGTAGGATTCCTTTCTTATAGAGTGGTTGCTCCTGGGCTTTCTGTGAAAGTCTAGGGGCTGCGTGTGTGCAGGTACTTTGTGTCAGTTACATTACCTGGAGTGAGGACTACTTGTAATTAAAAATATTAAAAATATTTATAAGAGAGAAGCTACTATATCTGCAGAGCCTGGCCCTGGCCTGGGTTGATCTTATTTTTTAAAAGTACAAGTCTAATGACACTGTTTATACATAGAGGAATGCGATGAATTTAAGCTGAACTCAATTGGAGCCCAGGGACGTATTCCACAGGGTTACTGCCCATCAAGCCCAAACTGCAGAAGTGAAGGAGTTGTCAAACATGCATTTGTATTTGAATTGTAGTTTCAGCAGTGCCAGGAGCAAAAATTGATCTTAGGTTCCTTCTCTGCCTGTCCCAGGTATCAGCTTGCACAACTTGGGTTTGTTCTGCAGGGTGATGTTACACTGAGGGCCTGCAGAGGTGCTGAGAGTAAAATGGGGGCTAGGGAGTGCTCTTGTCATTCAAAATGAACTAAATCTATCCATTTTCTGGATGAGCCAAGGTTCCTGAGTATGCTGCTGCAGTAACTCATGGGTTCTTCATAAACTGGTTTAAAAACAGGTTGGGTTTTTTCCCAGGCTGTGGAAACTTTTCCCATTTTAGCTCTTCTGGATGGCCATCTCCTCTGATAAGCGAATAAAATGGGTTTTTCTTCCGAAGTTAGAGTACCTCTTGAACTTCCCTAACACAAGCTAGAAGCTCTCCATGGAACAAGATAACTTGCTGTTAGCTCGGACAGCACTAGCATCTGCTGTCTCCTGCTTAGTATAGGAGAGGCTTAATCTTTCCCCGAGTCCCCTGCTGCTTTCTGCATTCAGACTCCCTCAAAGTCCATGTGGGACCGGGTAGGGAGAATAGGTCTGATGTCCTTTGGGTCCAGCTGTGAAGCATGTGCATTACAAGGTGATGGTCTTGTCTAATGCTCAGCTAAAACGCAGGACCGGGATGTTCCTCCTAGTTGGGTTCCTCCACCAAACTCTCAGCTTGTTACTGAGCCTCCGTTCTCTGCTGGGATGAAGGCCTTTCTGCTGCCACTGCCAGCAGTGGAGCAGAATGTGCCTGTGCTGCCCTGCTTTTGTGTCAAATGGGCAGTTGGTTGAAGCTGAGAGGACAGGCACAGCTGGGACAATGCTCTGTTCCCCTCTCTCTGCGGGACGTCACAGCCACCACTGCAGGGCAGCTCTAGGCCCTTGTGCAGTTCCTGCCAGACTACCTGGAGCTAGCATGCATGCATACCTTGCCATCCCTCTTGTCTTTGTATTATCATCAGTAACCCAAGCAGTGAGCATCAGGCTTAATTTCCATTTGGTAGTGGAGACTTACATGGAAATCTTGCATGGAATGCAGTTCCCTCCCATCTGGGTGGAAATCCTGGCAAGAAAAGAGCTCTCCCTGATGTGCATTTGTCCCAGAAGTATCGTTTACTCCACACTGACACAAGTGCTTCACAAACAGATCTTCCTGCTGTGTTTTATAATTCTACTTCCC
Source organism: Nestor notabilis (assembly GCF_000696875.1). Taxonomy (NCBI): domain Eukaryota; kingdom Metazoa; phylum Chordata; class Aves; order Psittaciformes; family Psittacidae; genus Nestor; species Nestor notabilis. The sequence continues at coordinate 26,313 of NW_009940570.1, forward strand.
TTGTGGGTTGGTTGCTTAAACAATCAGTTTATGGTGCTCCGTGTATGGCTTTTCAGGCTTTTCTCTGAAAAGGGGCAAATTATATACCACAGGGTAACAAAGGAGCTCTCAAATTTTATTTAGAGTTTATTGATTTTTAGAGATGTTGCCATGCTGCCTGTGTTGTTCTGTGATGGCAGTGTACTGCTTTGGTTGTTTTGGAGGTTTTGGGAAGTGGAAGTATACAGAGAAAACCAAATCTTGGTGAAGTCTGGCAGGATGTGTATTTCTAGGATTGCTCCTCCAGCTGCTGTGTAGAATCAGTATGTCACAGGAAACATGGTCTGCCTTTTTTTTTTTTGTGATGGGGGGCTTGGTTCGGGGTGCTGCTTTTTATAATGGGAACTACACACTTGAATTTACTTGTGTCTTCCAGTTCCTCTGAGACAACAGTTACTAGTCGAGTGCTTAGTGTCACTAGTACTGTTTCTGCACTGTTCTGAAAATCCTAGCCCTGATGTCAATCTATTAATTAAAGTATATTTCAGGTCCGGGTGAGGGGGCAAAAAGGGCATTTGTATGGATTGAGGCTTCCAGCCTCCAAACACATAGACTAATTTTCCTGCAGAGACAGCAGAGTCTCTAGTTGGAGAAGAGGCACTCCTGGAAAGGGTCCCTCTGTGCTGACTCTGATCTTCCCTAGTTCCCCAGTGTGTGGTCCTAAAGCCTGGGGTGTGTGTGCCCTTTTTCTCCTTTTGTTTTTGATTTTGAGTTGTGGGTTGTTTCTTTTCTTTTGGGAAACTTTGGACAAATCTCAGCAGAATCTGGACAATGATGTAAAATTTCTCAAGTTTGACATGCTTCTCTATATTCTGCTTTCAGGGTGCTTTCTTGCAAAAGTAATTTCTTATGGGGAGGGAGCAATCCCTGCTGCTGTATGAAAATTCCCTCCCCCCAAAAAACTGGAAACAAACTAGACAGTGCTGCAAGGATCCAAACAAATTGGGCAGGGGACACTTAATTTCTAGTCAGTTTCAGTGGTTTTAAATGCTTGTAGCAATACAGTTGTTAAGGTTCAGAATATTTTGTGGCTGGTTATATGTCACTCTTAGTCCAGTCAGTGTTAGAAACCGAGGCTGAGAAAGACACCAATGTGCCAAGACTGTCCAAAGATAAGTGATAGGAGAAATAGGAGGAAAATCCGGGTTTTCTTCAGTGGTGTGATTTTTATTTCCCATGTTGAGTTAGATACTGGAATTGGAATCCAGGATCATAGTGAGAACTATGCAGGGGTTTCCCATCAACGTGTAGGAGAACAGCAGGGACTCTCCGGGCTCTGCAGACGTGACCTCGGTGCACCCTGCTGTTCAAATGACAGACCCACCCCTGTGATGGATGGAGTTCAGTCTAATAACTGTGCTTCAGTATCTTGAACAGCTCGCCATGCTCTACTCAGACCCAGTGCTCAGACTGTCTTACGTTTTCCAATGTTGCTTCATGATTTCCCTCTCGCTCTTCCCTGCACTCCTGAATGGTCTGTTTGGGGTCAGCTCCTCCACCCCAGATCATCCCTGTCTTCACAGTAGCAATATTGTGCTCACAGAGGTGACCTCAGTCAAACAGAAGGGGGCTTGCTGGCATTTTACTAAGCCATTCCCAAGACCTTCAGTTTGGTTTAAACGGGGTTTAAGGCTGGCTCAGATAGTAGAACTGGACAGTTGCTCTTATACATGTTTTGACTGATGGGATTGGACAGTATTGGTCTGTTCCTGGGGTTTATCTCTGGTTTTTCTCATGGTAGACACTTAGAGAAAAGAACTTTTAATCATAACAGACCTTCAAACTTTCCTTCCTGCTGTTCACTTTTCAGTCATGTGGGATCTTTTGTACTGCTGGTGAGTGCAGGAAGCAGTTATTTTTACCGCTCAGCTCTTTTCCGTAACTACCATGTTAATTTGGGTGTTTTGGGTATTACATTTCCAGCATTCATAATCACAGGTAACCAAACTATTGAGCGAATTATGGGTTTGGTAATACCCAGCTTTTAAGTACTGAGTAGTAACCCCTCAGTGTACTTGGGTGTTACATGATGGACCTTCCCAAGGAAGCAGAAGCTACTATCAAGTTTTGGCCTGAGTATAGCACTGACGATATTGCTCACCCTTTTCACCAAACACCTTATTCCTGGTAATTCCTCCAGTTTTCTCCCTTGCACAGTCAAGTCATTCAGGGAGAATTGATGGCGCTCTCCTCGGGTGGTTTTGGAGATTGCAGTGAAGAAGTGAGTCCATTTGTTTGGTTCCCTCATCAGTGCTGCTGGTGTTAGTCCAAGATGAGTAAATTACCAAAGAATAGTTATAGGTATTTGTTTCTAGCCTCAGTTGTTCATTTTCCATGTAGCTCCATTTTTAATATTCATTGCAAGAGTGCCTAGTGATCTTACTTTGCTTAGTCTGTCCACAAAGATTACATTCGTGTTGTGAGTGATTCTTGTGACTCCCTTCCCTCTTGTGACCCCCCCCATCCTGAGGGGGACTGTTGAACTTCATTATGGGGATATATTTGCTGCCTACGTTTCAAATCTTTGGCAGATTTTTGTATCTTAAAGATTAAGATACTTAAGAATCAGATATTCTAATGCAGATTTTCTTCCTTTTCCTTTACCTGAGCACTTGCTTTGTATATAGTTTGCAGTTGCAGAGTTAACAGATTAAAGTTATGATCCAGCTGTGTTGAGTGGTGGTTTGTGTCTTAATTTCTGCCCCATGGCCGGGAGGCACTTACTGAGCTTCTGAACTCATGTCCCTCGCCTGGTGCAGCTGTGGAATAAAGCAGGCTTGCCTAGACCCTTCATGAGGGTGACCTCTTCTGTTTTGTTTGCTTGCAAGAAGAACAGATGGGCTGCTGATTGCAGCAGCCAGGCGGGAGCTCTGAGGTTCGTGGTGGTCTCATGCCCTTATTTTCAATGAACCCACTTCTCCAAGGTTTCCAAGAGTCCCTTAATTAGCTTCTGTCACTATTGCTGCTATGGCTGAATTACTGAACTAGGGTACAGCTCTTCAGACCACCGTTGCAGAGCTGTGTGCGATGCAGGCAGAGCTGATGCTCTGGCCAGCCCATGCTGACCCCTGGACTCCCCTCCCAGCCAGGAACACACTTCTTCAGCTTAAAGCCAAGTGAAAAATCCCCGTGTGTGCTGCTGTCCACCCACTGCCGGAGCCTGCGGTGTGATCTCGTCTTAAAATGAGTTTCTGAGTGTTGCAGTGCTGTCAGTAACTTACTTGGAAATCTCTGAAGCGCAGACACCAGGAATTTGTCTGTGTTGCAGGAAAGGTGAGGAGGAAAGGAGAATACAGCTACATTTTGACTGAAGGGATCTCCTGCTCTCCTTGGCCTCTGCAAGCGGACACTTGTGTGAGTGGTGAGGATGGGCAAGGGGCACAAGAGAAACAGGGAAAGCCCAGCAGTGTTTGGTATTGCTCTCAGGATTCCTGAAGAGTTTAAAAACAGAGGGGATACTTGTTCATTGCTCAGGAGGGCTTAATCAGTACCGTTTTCAGAGAGATCAAGTAGATATCCATCTCGTTCTTGTTTCTACATGTTAATTTTCAAGGATTTAGATTAGGAAGTGGTTTTTTGCTTGTGATGCTGGGTTTCTTTATGAAAACCATGCAGTACTTGGCTTATTAAAAAAATGCTCTTAGAGAAAGGAATCTTCCCAATTAATAATGGAGCACCGTTTTCTAACAGCCTTTCCCTCTACCATCCTGCGGGGAGCGATACGCTCTAAGAAGATGCACATGGATCTAAAACAGGGTGCCAGGGTTGGCAGTTAGGAAGATGCAGGCTGCCTGACCCCTTCTGTACCCAGAAAAACACCAAGTAAAACACTTGATTGTATACAAATTCTGGTCACAGGCTTGAAACGGAGGGTGTGTAAACCCCTTCACAGCATAGTGCAATGTCTCTGTAGTCCTAGATGTTGATTCTTTGACCTTGGAATAAAAATCTAGGAGTGAATATGTTGTTTTCTTAGGAACTGCTTTTCTAGATTCCCTTATTAAAAGGGGAAAATCAGGTGCTGAATCTTAAAATCTCATTAAACTTGTACTTTTTATTTGCCCATTCACCTGGTCTCCTTTCCTTTTCAAGGCCTCCCACAGTCTCAGGGTATATAAATCACTATGACTCATCCAAATAATACTGAAACGGACCAATCAGAGGTTAATGTGCCTTTCTCTTCTGGTACCTTGATCTTTGTAAAGTTGTCTCAGACTTGTGAATGTCTTAGGGCTGGGTACATGCATTGTCTTTTTTCTAAGATGTGTGTGTTAAAATTGCAACAGGTTCGTACTGTTACTCGAGTTGTTCCATTTGTTCTGAGGATGTGGTGTAGACACAAATCAATGCACTGGTTTGTCCTGGGATCAACCTTACCTGTGACATCTGTCAGTGCTTGCTTGTATGTTAATGTGTACATAAATGCTGGATCTTCCCCATTGCTTAGGATGTGCTTGTGTACGATTCACAAACTACACAAGGTGTTTTAAAACATGCAGTGATCACAACTTGTTGCCTGAGGGTAGAATGTCCTACAATGAACTGTATTTAATGTTTTTTTCCAAATATATTTAATAAGATCCAAAGCTTTGGGGGAAAAGAAAAAATGATCAGGACTCGCTGATGCTTGCTGGCTTTTGTTCTCGATCCAGGTTTCTGACGTTAGCAGCTCTTGCAATTCCACCCATTTAACAGAGCCCTTCTCAGCTTGCTGTTTCTGTTGTGAGCTGTGTCAGAAACTGGATCCTGAACTGTCACGAAACCTGTCAAGTGAAGTAATAACAGCTCTCTTCAAATGTTACACCGCACAACTGTAAGGTAAACCTGTTCAAAATTATTGGTGCAGATTGCAAATGGAACAGTGGGAAATGGCAAGTCATATGTGAAACCAGCCTGCCTGCACATGGGGCACTGTGTTCAGTTACCGTGTAAATTGTCTCTCCTCTCTGAAAAGTTATTTCCCCACCCACCCATACAAAGACATTACAGGTTTTGGTTTGTTTTCTGAATTGTAAATGGGTATCTTAAACTGACATTTGTAATTTGGGCTGAGTTTCTGTCTCTTATGCAGATAGGAGAATACATGTCCCTTCCCAGCTGTAAGGTTAATTTGATCGTGTGGAAACAGGAATGCTTCTCACTCACTGTGGCATGCATATCCATAATTAAATGAAGCACAATACTGCACTCTGTTGATCCATGAGGCTACCTTTACATTGAATCAGCATGATTAGTCAATACATGGTCAAGGAGCTCTAATGTATATGTATTTCCTGTGCTGACTGTTCTCTCCGTACCGCGGTGCAGACTTAATCTGGAATTCTCTCTTCTTGCTAACTTCAGAGTTTCTTTAAATTCAGTAAGGTTCTGTTTTAATCACAGTCAGTTTTCAGGAGTAGAACAGATGAGTTTAACTTGGTTTTCTGATCTTTAGCATCTTCCTCTTTTCCCATTTCTTCCTAGTTCACTTTTATCAGTCAGTTCAAAGCTGCTTACCTAGTCTGGAAAATACGAAGTTGTAATAAAAAGAAAACCTGCAGCCCACTGTAGAAAGATCACTCTGTGCTTTTACCATAAACTTGAGTGGCTGCTTTGGAAGTGGATACTCCACTCCTGTGCAATCTACAGAAGCTGAAATTCTCTCACATCCCTACTATCCGGTGGATGTCAGCAGATCAGGAAGTGGATGTGCCCTATGTCTGCTCCCAGTATGTTTAATTGGTCAGTGGTGGTTTAGTCAACCAGAGAAATGGCATCTTTGGCTGCTACTCAGTGTTGTAACTAAAGATTTCATAGAGAGCAAAGCCAGAAGGCTGCATCCCTGACTTCTGCTGACTTGATCCCATTTAAAGGCTTTTATCTACAGATTTGCCTTTTGCATATTTGATGGATTACAAAACCCCCCTGTGCTATAGTAGGGCTCTGAGCTAAACTCTAACCCTGTGCTCAAAAGACAAAAGTTGTCATAATGAGCTTTGGCCAAAGGCTGGCTACACTCAGAGGTGAACTGGTAATGGAGTGTTTGAGCAGTGCAGGCCGTGAGGTTTTGCTCCATCACGCCTTACGCTTAATGCAACTGCAGATTCGTTGTTCTCAGAGCTTGTGAAACTGCTGGTCATCCCTCTTCAGGTGAGACATGAAGATGGCATGAGGAAGAACCAGTTTCCTCAGAGGTCACTCACTCTCCCCCTCATCACTCAAGTTTTCTTGTCTGTTATCATGACTGCTTAAAACAGGTAGAGCTGCCACCAGCCACGTCCTTGTGCTTCCTGCCAGGATGATGGAGTTGAAAAGGCCTTGTCTGCAGCTTCCTCCACCTGGTTGGTTGGTGACAGTGCAGAGGTGTAACAGGCCAGCTTCAGTTGCCTGCTCTGGGATGCCCTCGCAGAGCAGGTGTGATGTGAATCCATTACAAATAGCTCTGGATAAGTAACTTACAACAAGCTCTGTCACTCTTGTTCATAATGCCGTCTCCAGTGTCAGCCTCTCATCCTGGCCTTGCTCCCATCTTGCCACTCCCACTCCTTGGGACTAGAGCAAGTTCCTTGTCCTCTCATGGCTTTACTAGTTCACTACCAGTTCTGCAAAGCCTGGGGACCCCTGCTAAAACCCTACTACAGTTTCAGACTCCCACACTCACTTAGGCAGTAGCTCGCTGTGCTGGGGCCTTGCTCACAGTCTCCCTATTTATTTGACTCAGCCCTGGATGTCTCCCTGTACTGTTACTTCTCTTTCAGTCTGAAAGGCTTTGCTCCAAACTCACTCCTGCTCCATGAAGGAGCTGATTCCTGAACTGCTGGCTTTTTATTTTTCCTGTTGTTTATTCTGGGATTCACTGCATATGTAGGAAATCATACTGACTGTGTCAGCTCTCCTGAATGTGGTACAGGAACCCACCCTGGAAGGCATCAGAATTACCTGTCTACTTCCAAGGTGCACAGGAACAAGGATCTCTTACACAAACAAGTTTTAGGGAGGAAAAGCATCTGCATATACCCAAGTGGAAAGGTATCTCTGGGTAGAGTAGGTGAGGGAGCAGTTTAAGAGTTTGAAATAGAACAGTAATTGAGGTTTTCAGTTTCTTTAAAAAAAAGTTGCTTTAACAGGAGGTTTGTCTGTGTTCTAATCCATGGAAATTTGCAATGTAAACTAGGGGGTTTCTGTTCATCAATGCAAAATGTGCCTCTCAACTATAATGCAAATGTCGGTCTCTGTCTATCTCTGTTTGTAATGGAAGAAGTTTAACAAAGACTGATTTAAGGTGTTTCTTGCTTTTATGTGTAACCATCCACACAGCAGTCTTTGCTGGTCTTTTGCAAGCACCATACAGCGCTACCCCTTTTTAAAAGTAAAATGAGGATTGCACTGAGTAGTGGAACCTGATGAACTTCCTTGGTTTGAGAGACATGCTGGAGAGAAGAGTCCAGGTTCCACGTATTTTAAATACAACTATAAGCCAATGCAGCTACTCTCTCAGATCAGCACCACTTCCTACCTTTCCCTCCATCTAGATGGGAATTTCAAAGTAAACCCAGCAATATGTGACTCAGTTGACATGCTTGCAGGTGGAACACGGGGTTTTTAAATTTGAGGATTGAGATTCGTCTTGTGGAAGAACTCACTGTGGGTGCAAGACCATGGATCTCGGATTGCAGCTCTTCTGCTAACTTGCTAAATGCAGTCAAGTACTCTGGACTTTTCTGAAGATGACGGTGGTAGAACATCAGGTGAAGGTGAACATCAGTGAAGGTGTAGGCTGGAACTGATCATTTTAAGTGATCTGTGTGTTGCTTGACTACATGGACAATGTTAACAGTGATTTTTACAGATTGCTTTCCATGTGTTAGTCACAAATAACTCTTAATTTGCCTTTTGGAGCAAAACCATTAATAGATACATTTCCAGATCAAATTAAGAGCCTAATAATTCTACATCTTGCATTAACCGGGTTACTGTGTTCACATGCCAGAAAGATTTTGCTCTTTGAAAAAGCATGTTGGTGTATGTGGCAATGACCCATGCACTTTTTAAATACCTAGATCTGTATATTCTCACCTGAGTATCGTTAACCATGCTGTAGTCTGACAAATGGATCTTTTACTACTGCCCTGTTATATAGATCATTGTAATTAACTGCAGTTTGTTTTTTCCACTACTTGAAGTTGTGTGATCTGAAAACTGGTGAACAAAAAGTATGTGTGCATCTTACTATGGGTATCTCTAAATAAAATGTATTTGTATAGTGTGTTGGGTTTGCTAATGGTTTCCTTTATTTCCTACTGCAAGTAAATCCAGGGCAGTTTGAGAGCAAGTGGGCTTGGGGTTCTCCCTGTGGGTCCAGCCTCTGTGTTGACAGCACTGATTCAAAGGAAATAAAGTGAGCTGTTGTTTTTTCCTTCACCAGTGAGTTGACTGATATCCCTAGGACAGGTTCTCAGCTTATTCCTGTTTTTCATAGCCTAAACATCAGTCCTGGTCTCCGTTCAGCTGCAGTAACACTCCTTGCTTCCATAGGAAGTATACCTAATGGCAGAGTTGGGACTGTTAAACTCTTCAAAGAATCTCCTTCCTCTTCTTCTGGTACCTCATCTGTTCGAGACTAGAGTTTCCTTTCAGCTACCTTATTTTTCTAAGATGGGAAACACCTCTTAGAAGTGTCAGGCAGCAGCACAGATACAAGTAGTCAGTTAGGTGTAAGGTTTCCGGACTACCTTACATACCAAACCTGCATTTGTAGCACTGTATCTATCTTCCACATACTTTATTGCAAAGGAGAGTGAGGCCTCTGTCCATCTGTCTTACTTCCCTGCTCCTCTTCCCTGCCTAGAATGGAGAAGGTTATTTTATTCCAGGGGAGGAATGTCCTTAATAAGTCTAAAATCACATGCTTAAAGGCACTGTGCCATCCCCATCTACACCCTTTGTCTCACCCTGAGGTGCTAGCTTCCATGGTCATAGACAGACTACAGCTTTGTATGCAAGCTATGGAGACTACATCTCCATCTGCACCATCTCTGCTCTCTGTGGTAGTGTACTGGACATTACTGATGCTTGTAGGTGCCAAAATTGGAAGAGGAGAGTCTAAAAAGGCATATGAGTCCTATACAGTCATCCTACTGAGCCTTATACCAAACCCGTTTGAGAGCTGACAGATGCAAAATAAATGTATCCCTGTCCCCAGAGACATGCAGGAGATGATCAGTTAGAAAAGGCTCTGGCAACAAGGGCTGCAAGCTCCCCAGCTGCGTTGGATACCGCCTCAAGTAGAGCATTCAGATGGTGTGGGATCCATTTTTGGACTTGCAGGACCAAAAAGGACCTCAGAAAACACCAAGACAGTCAGTGCTCATTGAGCTCCTCCTAGATGTGTGTCCAGCTTAAATCTGAGCAATAAAGAGTCCAAATCCTCCCCCACCAGCTTATTCTAGGGTTCAGCTATTTTGCGCCATCTCCTGTCTAGCAGGTCCCCTTGCTTTCCCATTCACTGTGCAGATGAAGCAGTTTCCTTCCTTCTGTGAGGCAGCTCATCTCTTTTTTTTTTTGAAGGGATTTTGAACTGTTTCATGGCCATGGTCTTCACTCCTTACACTGAACAGTCCAGGTTCTCTCAGCTCTTCCTCACTGGCTGTGCTTGGCCATTACCACTTCTGGATGTGGATCCATTGCACTCCTTGGCCTGGAGCCTGCAGCAGGTCTGTGCTGCAATCGGCTGTGCTTTTACTGTACACTACAAACACGGTGCAGTGCCTATTATCCCTTTCAACACTCAATCTGCTGCCTGCCTCCAACTCCCTGCCCAGCTGCTGCAGGTTTGCTTGGCTGTCATCACCTCCCCTCTTGGGTGTATTTTGTTGCCGAGTTGCGTGACTTGAGATCTCAGCTCTTGCCAGCGGGTGGCACCACTGCTGTAGACCAAGGAAGCCAAACTGGGACAGCATTGTGGGAATAGTTTCATCCTGGTTCTTCGTGTTAGGTCTTCCTAACCTATCTTCTGACAGAAGGATTAGGATAGTCTTCTCCAGTGGATGGTGCTTTCAAGGTCCAGTAAATGGATTAATAAATTAGGACATGCCAGGAACACAGTGCTTGAACTGTTCTCTGGGCAAGGGCAGCCCATTCTGTCAGAGATTGAATATGAGCAAGTTCACAGTGTATTAGAAAACAAAAACCTCTGTCATTGCCTCCCAAATTTCCCAGTGCCCCCCAAGCCTTGACATCTGGAAGAACAAATGTCAGGATGGCTTCAGTCCCCTGCAAGGCTCAAGAGACCACGAGGCCAACATAGCATTTGGGAGCTACTGACAAGCTGCTCCAAAATACTGCCTTGCACAGAGGGTCTTACCTTTCCCTCGTCGTTAAGGTGTACCATGAGGTGGGAGATGTGAGAGAGAAGCCACAGGACTTCAGTGCAGAGCTGCCGTCAAAACGTAACCTATATAGATGCTTGGCCTATTTGTGCTAAAGACATAAACAGAGCAAGTTTCGTGCTCCTGGGAAAGTGAAGTCTCAGCAGAAAGATTCATAGCCTGGGTCTTTTTCCTGTGTTGTCAAAAGTTCTCCTGTTCCAGGAGTGTCCTCTCTCCACAGAACCTCTGGAGTCTGTGCATGTTGAATGTTAAGCACACAGGCGCATCTACAATACAAATTTCAGAGATTCTAGACAATGGAAAAGATGTGACTACATTTAAGGTTGCCTTTATGGAGACAAAGACTGGCACTGTTGCTGTAAAACTCCTCTCCCTGTAGCTGCTGTATTCTAGTAAGTATTCACCTAGGTAGCAATGCTGGACAATTTTTTTCCATGTGCTTGAACCCTAGAAGAGGTGTTGGAGCCAAGAAGGTGAGAAACAGTTGGTCAGCACTAAGAAAAACACCATGCATTTCCTCACTTGCTGTGGTGGCAGCCTGCTTCCTGCTGCTGGACACCACACAGCAGCCAGCCAGCAAGGATGCCAGTACAGAGCTATTATGCTATAACAACTTCTGATCTTGCTCTCTGGTAAAACCACTTCATAGAGACTTTATTCTCTTCCAGGAGTTATGATGACTTGCTGTGTGTATTTATAGAAGCATCTCTTTCCTATTAATCACAGGCAGCCAACTTTAGCTTGTTACCTGTAGAATAGGCTTTGACTCCAAAAAAAAATATTACCCCTGTTATCTTGGTATGTATACAGTAGGCTGATGCTGTTGTACTTCGAGTGCATTTGATTTTGGGGAAAGCTTTCAGCCTTGTGCTCTGGGCTGCTCAGCTCTTTGCTTAAGGGGAAGGGAAACATCCAGATCTTGAAGGTTCTGCACAGAGCAATATAAAGTGATTATAGGGAAAATTCCGGTTCATAGGACATAAGTTCCTTTCTCAACTAACACACACTCGGAGTAAGAAATGGTCAGAGGGGGCAAGTTATATTCCTGGATGCTGGGTGCCTGTACTCTCTGAATGACAGACTAAGTAGTTGAGGTTGAAAGGGTCCTCTGGAGATCACCTCATCCAACCCTCTACTCAAGCAGGGTCAACTAGGGCAAACTGCCCATGACCATGTCCAATCAGGTTTTTAATATCTCCAAGGACAGACTCCACAAGCTCTTTGTGCCAGTGTTTGACCACACTCACAGGAAAAAAAAATTACCTATAAATGGAATTTTTTGTTTTTTAATTTGTGGTACATCACTGGACACCACTGAGAAGTCCAGCTTCATCTTCTTTAGTCGCTTCCATGAGGTGAAGGACTGGTGAGATCACCTGTGCCTTCTAAGGCTAAGCAACCCCAGCTTTCTCACCCTGTGCCTGTATGTCAGGTGCTTCAGTCCCTTCATAACCTCTGTGATCCTCCACTGGACTCCCTCCAGTATGCCCATGTCTTTCTTGTATTGTCGAGCCCAGAAGTGGACACAGCACTCCAGATGAGTCTCAGCAGTGCTGAACTGGTCAGAATAAGGGATCCCACTCAATCTGCTGGCAGTACTCTTCCCAACACAGGAAGATGTTGTTGCCCTTTGCTGCAAGGCAAAAATGTCTGGCTTGTGTTCCACTTGTCCGCAAGTTCCAATTCCTTTTCTGCCAAGCTGCTTTCCAGATGTCGGCCTCAGGCCACATCTGGCACATGGGGTTATTACTTCCCAAGGGTGTAATTTAACATTTCCCTTTGTTGAATTTCGTAAGATTCCTGTTGGTCTATTTCTCCAGCCTGTTGAGGTCCCTCTGAATGGCACCACAACCACAACCATCTGGTGCACCAGCTACTCCTCTCAGTTCTGTGCCATGTGTGAACTTGCTGAAGCTGCTCTCTGTCCCACTGTCGAATCATGAATGAAGATATTCTATGCTATTATACCTAGGACCTAGGGTACACCACCAGTGACTCCAGCTGGACTCTGTGCCACCAATCACAAGCCCTTGAATCCAGCAGGTCTGCCAGTTTTCAGTCTGCCTTGCTGTCCATATTTCTACTCTGTAGTTCACCAACTTGTCTACGAGGCTGTTGAAAGAAACACTGTTAAAAGCCTGGGTAAAGTTAAAGTGAACATCCTCTTCTCTCCCCTCATCTACCAAGGCAGTCATCTTAGAAGGTGATTAGGTTGGTCAGACATGACTTCCTCAGTGTAAATCCATGCTGACTACTCCCAGTCACCTTCTTGGCCTCAATATGTTCAGAAATGGCTTTCAGCATTATTTGCTCTATCACCTTCACAGGGACTGAGGGCAGGCTGACCAGCCTGTAGTCCCCAAAGGTCTCTCAACCTCACTAATTTGTTCCTGCCATTGCCAGTTGCCTCATCTACAAACAGCCCTTTTATAATCTAGAGCAGATGACTGATATTTAACCAGAGTTGGTAAATATCTCTAGAAATGTTTCAAAACATTCTCCAAGAATGTATCATGGAATAAAAATGCTTGTAATTTATCCTAAGATGAAGTTTGAGGGAAAACAGCAAATGGGGCAACATCCAGCTTCCACTTTACAACACTGTTAGTTTATTACCAATCAGTTAGAGGAATATTTACCTTATGTGGAGTAAGAGAGGGTTGAGAATCCACTAGGCCCATCAAAATCCAGCTGATAAAGGCAGATGCTGTGTAAGCACTGCAGGAGGCAGTGTGCAGCATGGCACCAGGATATTTACAAGTCTCTAGCAGGGCATGGGCATGTCAATGTGGCCCAGCAATTGAATACCTTTGCACTTACAGGACACTGCAGCTGAGCTAATCAGCTAACCGAGAATGAACTAGCTCTGCATGTAAGCAGCTGGTGTCTCTGGTTGGTAAACTTTGAGTTGCCTGTAACTTAAATTAGAAAAATAACATAAAATAAATTCCTCTACATTTATTTTCATATAAGCTGGTATAAACTATACCAGCAAAAGAATTTTTTTGCTTCCAAGATCTTTCAACCTCTTAAAGAACAATTTCTAGCAATTGTACTGGCCCACCTGTAGACAGTTTTAAAAGCATTGACAGATGACTATAAAGGTAGAAATGTTCCAAAAAATACCTGCCTTTTGTTCTGCTACAAAGCAGGATGCTCTAGTAGTGTCATAGTGAGCATATAGTTGGTTGTTTGCGTATGGACTGCCCAGAGCAAAGTAACATTTGACAGTCAGAAATGGTTTTCTGTCACTTGAGATGTCTATACCCGAAAGTTCATGGTTTGGGTCAGAAGGAAGCTGTGGGTTGAAAGGGACCTTTAATGATCATCTAGTCCAACCACACCCCACCCTCACCCCCCAAGTTCTGTAGGAGCTGGCCAGGGAAACTTCTGGCTCCATGGAGATAAAGTTAATCTTTGGAAATTTGAAGAGGCTGGAAGCATGCCACTGTTTGAGCAGGGCACAGACGGGTGACCAGATACCTGTGGGCTACTTTCCTTGATGTCACAGGTGAAATAATGCAAAATAGTAAGTCTAGATGTACAGTTAATGCCACGCAACAAGGCTATGTGGAAAGTAATTCTGTTTAACAAAAGTCTACTTAATTACTAGAGATTGTTTGGCTGATAAAGGTACCAATGGGCATGTCAGAATTAAGTCAGATAGTGTGACAGAACAAACTTGGCAGTCACCATTAGCAGAGCACGCACTACACAGATTAACAACTGCCATCATCCTCCCCAAAACAGGTGTTTATAGTGAGGTTCTGCAGAATTAGTATCAAGCCCAGAGGTGTTGAACTGTCTCAGCAATCTGGCAATAAGTACAAAGTCACCACAGATAAAATGTGTAATGGAAAACACTGGAAGAATGGAAAGTAACAATGGGGTTAAGATGGTCATACAGAGCAATTTCAGATTCCAGGCACAAGGAAATGCATCACCTTTTTCATACAGCCAAATTACAAGGTGAGAAAACTGGGACCAAGGGCTGCAAGGGTACCTACAGAACAGGGTCTGCCTCCAGGCATGCACCGACTCTGAACAGTGATCAAGCAGTCCAACATGAATTCCCAGGATGATGCTGAGACATGAGGGACTAATGCAGCCTGTGGATGTTAGGAATGTTAATGGCCTAGGCTGTATGAAGGCTAGACACAATGACATCATTACCCTTCCTGCCTTCAGTGCCATGAATGGCATCTGTAAGAGCAGGGCTTACTTCCACAACTGAAATGGAAACCCTTTCACGTACAATTGTTGCTGAAGCCTTGCTCTGCATGCACATTAACATGGTCTAACATGCTGGATCCCGTTTCTACACAGCATCTTTACAAGTGTCACCCCAAGTCCAAACGCAGCAGCAATTGCTGGTACACCCAAGGCTAGCATCTCTTAAGACAACCCCACTTTGCATTCAAGATTTTCAGTTGTTCCTCTATAACTAAAGATAATTCTTTATTCCCTGCAAACTCAACTCAAACCTGGAAGTCAAGCTTGGTTTCTCCATGTGGAGCCTCTTCCTTACATAGTCCAAGTATGACTGCATTATGTTGTCTCTCTGAGGCTACTGGAGTATGTTTTGGAGAAAGGCAGTGCTGTTGATGCAGGTTAAGGCTGTAAGGACAGTTTGCAGAGAAGAGCAGAACTTTTATCAGACCAAGTGATGTACCTTGGGGAAAAGAAAAGCACAAAAAAATTAAAAACTTCAAACTAAATTGGGAAAAACTGAACTCCAGCTCAGTTCAACTAATTGTCCAATGAGAACAAGGGGCAAGAATTGAAAGTGTGGAAAGTAGAAGAGAGCATTAACAAGAGGAGAAAAGATACACAGCAGCCCAAGCCTGTGAAGAATAGATGGTTTTCATTTCTTGTCTATAGCATAGAAGTAGAGCAGATTTCTGAACCAGGAACAGGGTGATATTCTTAACAGTAGCGGTTTCTACTGACTCCCAAATGGGACTAGCAAGTAGAATGCCAAAGCACCAGAATGGTGGGTTCCAGGCTGTGGTACATGGACTGCAAGCTATTTAAGAAATCCGCAGTATGTGACTGGGAAAAGCAGTCCTGAAGTAAGTTAAACATACAGTGGGATTTGCACTTGCACCAGATTATTCTTTACTAGTTGGAAAACTGAAAAGGTCACAAATCCTTGTAACAGCAAAGCAAGTCCTGACACAGGCAGTAGGTAGAATTCACCTCCAAGGCCTGGTCAGACCTTCGCTTGTGTTCAGTGCAGGGTCTCCTCTCCAAGCCTAATGTACCAAATATTTGGAGCAAGGGTGTGTATCCCTGAGCCTCCATCAGTTTATTCCTTTGGCTCTCCACTGGAAGCCTTGGCAGTGAAAGGCACCATTTTCTCATTTATATTTACTCCATGTACAGCAGAGAGGAGTCTACAGTGCTTTTGTCCTGGTATCCCTGTTTAATTTTCTCCTAGTCCAAATGCTCCTGCGCTGGATTCTGTGTGATATTCGGAGACACACTCCAGCTGGCACCACACCATCTGACTACAGCATCCCAAGAGCTCTCAGCCTTTGTTGTTGCGTGCTGCACATCAAATATCCATCTTGATTAGCAAAGGATTGCCAAGTCATGATGAAAGAATGCTAATAATACTGATTAAATCCACAGATTATGGAGCTGCAGACATGTTTGTCACAAAGCTTGTGAAACTTTGTTTAGAGCTACAATTAATTCTCTGCCCCAATAGTAATACAACAAAATATCAACAGATGTCTCAAGAAAATCAACACTACCTATGTGCTGTTTGGTCTAAATTTCAATTTAGCTCTAGAGACCCTCCATATTATTGGAGAAAGATGGGACTAGAGAGGTCTTGCTGCTTCCCAGCAGTAGGAACTGCTGTAGCTCCTGCCTGTGCACACAGAAAAAAATCAAGGTTAGTCCAGGCCACAGGCTGCTTAAATTTGTCTAAGCAGGGAAGGCAGAAGCATGAACACTGATTAACTTTCAGATATTGCTTAGTGTAAAATGAGATTTGATGACCACTCTACTTATGTGGGGAGTATGGGGCCAAGGGACAGAGGATGAGCAAACAGCAGTAAAGGAATGTAAGACTACAGAAAAGGTCAAAACCCACGAGATGTATCACTGGAGACACCAGGGGGCAGAGTCTGCTACCTGGTGGCGCCACTGCCTTCAAAAGCCCTGGCTGCACAGCAGAGCACAAAGGAGGCACCAGTTTCCACATGGGCTGAGTGAGCCCTGCCTTGAAATGCCAGGCCTCGCGAAGAAAGGTGCCAGAAGGGCACAACTGATACATTTTGGGCAAATGCACAGTGGGAGAAACGCACAACAGGAAAAAGTCTAATGGGAAAAAGTTTTGGTTTTTTTTTTCTTGGCTCCTAGTCTTAAACTCATCTTCTTGGGGAGACAGGCAACCTTTCTTGCCATCTGTCCTATCACCATTAAGTTTAGGTTTGCCAGTAGCTGCACCAAGTGCTCTGACATACTGCTGTACCACCCCTTTGCTGTTCTGCTTTAGTCCCCAGCCTTGACCTCTTCCTCCTGTGGTGCAGCCATCCTTTACCCTGGGATTCCTCCATGTCAGTGGGGTGCCCCGTGTCCAGCTTGGCAATACAGTGTAACACTTAAAAGGCATTAATGTAAGCGCAGAATTGGTTCAGATTTCCTGACCACTCAGCTGTAGGTCTCAGCAACTGTGGAGAGAGAACGTGAAGGATCCTTTTGATTCTCTAGCCATGTGGATTTCTTTGGGTATCACGGAATCCCAGAATGGTTTGGGTTGGAAGGGACCACAGCTTCTCTGGGCACCCTATACCACCACCTCAGCACCCTCACAGGGAAGGGCTTCTTCCTAATGTCTAATCCCAATCTCCCCTCTGGCAGGTTAAAGCCATTCCCCTTGTCCTGTCCCTACAGGCCCTTGTCTGAAGCCCCTCTCCAGGTTTCCTGAAGCCCCTTTAGACAGTGGAGCTGCTCTAAGGTCTCCCCTTCAGGAGCCTTCTCTTCTCCAGGCTGACCCACCCCAGCTCTCTCAGCCTGGCTCCAGAGCAGAGCTGCTCCAGCCCTTGCAGCATCTCCGTGGCCTCCTCTGGACCTGCTCGTCAGGGATGAAGCCCCATTACAACAATTCGAGAAGGAAGAAGGGAGCTCTGGAAAGCCCACAACCTGCGTTGGCTCAGCTTGAACATTGTCTAAGGCAGAAGCACCAAATGTTAACGAGCATAAGCAGGCAACCTGAACAGGCTGTTACCTGTGACATAAACC
>NW_009940571.1:0-42529 GCF_000696875.1 Nestor notabilis
TTCCAATCATCTGGAACTTCATCTGACTGCCTGACTGTTTTTGGGGAACAATACAATATTCTGAACATGAAGTCAAAAGAAATGGAAAATAGATCATTTTTCATAAATCTGGGTGGTTTTTTATGACAGTCCTGTCTAAGTGGATAGTTCTTTCTGAATGAGTTTAAATCCAAGTAACTTGTTCAAGCTTGCAAGAATGGAACTGACCTAGTTATTGAAAAAAAGCTAGCACAAATTTCTAGGCAAGGCAAGATGAATTAAAAATATTAATAATCACAACAACTAGCATTTTCCAGGAACCTATTTGGTTAAAAAGAAGAAGAAAAATAAATCTATACAATGTAACAACTAAATATAGTTAAAAGTTCCAATTAGCTCTTGCTGAAATTTATTTGCCGAAAGATGGACACCATGAGGAAATTACAACAATAGATAGTATGAAAGAAAAATAAGTGACAACTAAAACATAAGGGCAGAAGGTTCAAAGATTATTTCTGTTAAGTAACCGTGAATTCAACTGCTTATATGAAGCTTTTGTGATCTAACTGCGTCCAAATATATGGGTTGCGAGACTCACAAGGAAAAAAATAAATTCATTAGTTTCTTTTCCTATTTAACACTTTAGTTGCTCTAAGAAATATGCTGAGGAAAAATTTCTTCATTGCATCATTTCTGCCTTTACCCCAAAAAAAGTAAGAAGGAAGGAAAGATAGATTCATAACTGAGAACTGGAAGTTAAGCAAGCATTTTTCCCTTTCACATTTTTCTCAAAGATTTGTTTCTAGAAAAACATTACTGTTTTCCTAGAACACTGTCTTTCTGTGTAAACATTTTTATCAGAAATGTATAGGTATTTCTCAGTTTGTATAAGCAAGTACCCAATGAAAGCTGGTAGCAGTGGGAAATATTTCTTTAAATACTGTTAGGAAAATAGAGCTGACTGATCTCTTTGTGCCTGTAATATTTCTTTGCAGATGTAGCACACCCTCCTACATGCAGAAAACCCCATTTACACATACCTAGAAATGCTTTGGATTAATGGGGTTGTAACCAAAACTGGTTGTACAGAGGTGTCAGGACAGGAAACCAAGCAGCAACATCTGTATGGAAGAAGGAGGTTTGCTGGAAATGTGGCCACAGACAACAGGAATTTCATTTGGCACCAATCATTTGAGTAAACTCCTCATACACAAGGATTCCCAGACATCACATCATGTAACCAACAAATTTAACCTTGCTTTACTAGTATCTTCCATTTGTGCCTGTTCATTAGGCCTAGTGTTTGAGAAATGAATCTGTAGGCACAGCATCTTACTCTGCCTCTTTACAAATCCTTAGATATAAGGGTGGATCATGACTTTGACTGCTGTGGCTGACAAGATTTCAAAAGGATTCTCTGAGAAGCTAACTTCACACATGAGACTTCAGTCTGATTTACCTGAGGATGTACTGCTCTCTTTTTAAATAATGACTTCTTATTTCCAAGATCAACAGAACACAGGAGTGAGAATTGTGAGAACTGGATGTGATCAAGGTTAGGAAAGCTGGAAAATGTAAATAACAAGCAAAAGGATGCAAGTGTTGCATCGAAAAAGAATGATTCAGTTCGATACAGGTTCATTTAAATGTATGAAATAGCAAGAGGTTCTTCTATTTTAATCCATTTAAAGAATCACATATCACAGAATGGTTAAGATTGAACAGGACCTCTTGAGATCATCTAGTCCACCTTCCCTGCTCAGATCAGGATTACCTAGAGCAGGTTGTTCAGGGCTGTGTCCAGTTGGTTTTTGATTATCTCCAAGGATTACCTCCCAGGAGGTAGTTGGCCTTCTTTGCTGCAAGGGCACACTGTGGACTCATATTCAACCTGATATCCAACAGGACCCCAAAGTCTTTTTTTTTTGCAAAACTGCTTTCCAGCCACTTGGCCTCATGCATATACTGGGATATAGAATGAGATGTAGGACACGTAATATCCTTTTGCTGTACTTCTTGAAGTTCTTGTCAGCCCATTTCCCCAGCCTGCTGAATGGAAACACTGGTATGTGGCATACGAACCACGCCTCCCAGTTCTGTATCATCTGCAGTTTTGCTGAGTATGCACTCTGTCCTAATCCAGGTTACTAATGACAATATTACCCAATATTGGTCTATCGACCTCTTGAGTACCCTGCTACTGGCTGGCCTCAGACTGGGTTTCATGAGGATGATCATTTGGCAGTTTGTTCAGTTTTTGATACACCCCACTGTCTGTTTATCCAGTCTGGATTTCATCAGCTTCTCAGTGACGATGTTATGGGAGATAGTGCTGAAAGCCTTGCTAAAGTCAGAGTGAATATCCACTACTTTCCCCTATGTGTTCTCTGCATCACAATTCTTTTAGGAGTGACAACTCACCCAAAATCCAAGCATAGGACTTCATAAATGGCAAGTAATTAGGCAAGTCTTTCATATCAGACACAGCTACAGAGGCTCACCTTATTTATTCATATGAACTTACTGTGTTGCTCTGGTGGAGAAGGGTGGTGTTGGATATGCCTGTCCAACTGGATGGAATTTACCTGAAATATTTTAATGATTTGTTGTTCTTTCTGTGCATGAAAGGATCACTTTGGGTGGTCCAGCTTTACACCTGAGCTGCTTGGACTCTGCTGGGTTAGGATGGTATGGAGATTTCTTTGAGTTAAATACTAGTTGCTGTCAATCATTTTAATCAAGTGGGGCCTGGTTAGTTCACAGCCTGATTTTCATAGTGCCAGTGAGCATCCATGCATGTGAAACTTCCAGAATTCACAGATGTCTAGGTGGAGGTGTCGCTGTCCATGGCAGGGGGGTTGGAACTAGATGATCTTAAGGTCTCTCTCAACCCTAACTATTCTATGATTCTAGGTTTCCATTATTCCCTGGCAGTCATCCAAGTGTCCAGCCACATTAGATGTAGCAGGCTAACATGTCACAGGAAACCAAATTCACCAAAATATTTGTGGAAATTTCTTTTTATTAATATTATTATCATTTTTTGAGCTGCATGAAACTGAAACAAAGGAAAACACCATGTGGTGTATGGGATATATAAATACCAAATGGTACGATTTCCAGCTGATTATGGTTGCTCACAGCTTACTGTAATATTCAAGAAATGTGGTCTGGTAAAGCACTTCTGATTATCTGCATTTACTGGAGATAAAGTGCTTTGATCACCTGAGCGTTCAGAGGAGTCCATTAGTTATCTGTAAATCAATATATTGATATTTTGATTGCTTGTTTGTAAGGGTGTAAAGGAATTGTTTACAGGCTGCTAATTCAAGTTCATACCCTCATATCAATTCTCCCTTGTGGTCAGCAACCACAAGGTATTGTGATTTTCAGCAACAAAAAGCTAAGAAGAAGCACACACTGTACATTGCCTTGAGGCATTAAAAGATTTGAAACACTTGTTTTTTGAAATCACAAGCAACAAACTCTGCGCTGTGGGCTTTCAGCAGCCAACCTGCTTGTTTATGTCAAGCTAATTACAATTCTGTGAAGCACTTTTAGATATATTTATGAGTAACATCCACGGGATCTGATATGTGTTTTTTATAGTGTCTTGAAAACATTTTCCTTTGCCTGCTATTACATCTGTGTTGAAAAGAAATACTTTTCTTTCAGACAAATGGATCACTTGGGCCCAAATGCTCTAAACATCAATAAAGCTAATCAGGGTTGGTACTGAAATGAGTATTAAACTGAACATTAAGCTGAGAAAACAAACTGAGAAGCAGGTTCTACTTTTTTCCTCAATTGTAAACTGAAACTGAAGAAGCTTATCATAATCAAGCGACAAGTTGAACTTAGCACTTACAATGTCTAGCCTTATGAGCAAATAGTGATATTTATTGATGGTATTAATGTTTTTAAATAGGCTTAGACCTTTTATAATACCACCAACATTTCATTTTATGGAACATGGAATGTAGAGGCTGTAAAGTCATGATTAATATTGCTAACAGTAATAAGTGGAAGTGTAATAGTCAGTTTTGCTCATATTTGCTTATATCATGTGAATGCTTTTGGTGTCTGAAGAAACTCTATAGGGATACAATTTTCCCCAGGTTTGGAAATTGATTGACTTCTGAAAATATAGCACAGAAGGACACAAAAGAGTTCAGAGTATTTACTTTAACTGTTAACTGACCAAAGGCTGTGATAATCACTTACAGGTATGTATCCAAGCTGTGTAATTAGCTGTATTATTTAATCCTTCCCAGCACGTGCTGCTGTGCAGTGGGGGATTTGAATGTGTTCAGCATCTCAGTTCTGCAGAAAAAAAGATGCTAATCATCCAAAGACTTCTGAAAGAATATCAGAAGGTCAGAATAAAACTGAAATAAAGTTTTGTGCAAATGAAATAAAGCAGAGCAGAAGAAACTCTACCCTTGCCTAGCTTTGTGAAAGCCACTGCCAGATTTTGACTGTTGCAACTGTAGGAGTTCTTTAAGAACTTGCCTAGCTCACCATTTAAGAAGTTCGTCCATCCATATGAATAAGCAAAATTTATGAAATATCAAAGATTATCTTGCAGTAGAATGGTACAAAAGGAAAAATGCAATAAGACTGTAAAAAAGACTTTTATCACCTAGCCTTCAGGCTAACCTGAAGAAAGCCAATGATGATCTCATCAGCCTCAGAGATCTCCATTCTACTTTTTGTTGTTATGTTTCCATTTTCTGGTTAAATAAATCTCAAAACAATGACAAAAAAATATCACCAGAATTGCATACAAGATTACAGGTTATAGACTGTCTTCTCAACTTGTTGAAGTAACAGTGCTTACATTTCAAGACTTTTCTCTTATTTATTTTTTTTTTAATTTGTGTGATTACAATGAGTACAGGTAGCAGTTGAGAAGAAAGCCAGAAAGGTTAAGGGATATCTTAGCGACTGCTTGCATCTAAGCATTTTAAGAATTATAAAATAAGGGAAAAAATATTACATTAATTTCCTTTGCAATATAATTGAACATATTTTTGTCTGTTGAAACAGTTAAAAAATTTCTAGAATATCAGATATATGTGCAGTATTTTGCTGTTAAACAATTCCTCTTCTTGAGTGCAAGATAATGAAAGCCTGTTTGACATACAGGAAATGCTGTGAAACCATAGCAAACCACTTCAAAGAATATAAAGAAAATTCTAATTTTTGGATTATCTTCTGTGGCTCTTTTTCAAAATGGAATAATAATCAGGGAGCATCACTAGAGATACAGTACTTTTTAATTTCTTGGCTAGTGGTTCAGCTCTGTCAGTAATATCTGTACCCCTGTTATGTGCTTTCAACAAGGATTGTAGTTGTTCTTTTTAAAGCAGGAGAAAACTTCTCAAATTTATTCTGAAGTCTGAAAACACCCTAGGCCACAAGCTACCCTTTCAATGCATGAGCCTGCAACTCCTATTGTAGAATCATGGGATCGTTTGGGTTGGAAAAGAACTTTAAGATCAATGAATCTGACCATAACCTAGTACTTCCAAGCCCACCACTAAACCATGCCCCTAAATGCCACATCTACACATCTTTCCAATACCTCCAGGGATGGTGACTCCACCACTGCCCTGGGCAACCTGGTCCAATGCTTGACAACCCTTTTGGTGAAGAAATTTTCTCCGATATCCAAACTAAGTCTCCCCTGGCACAGCTTGAAGCCATTTCCCCTTATTGCTTGTTAACTGGGAGAAGAGACCAACACCCACCTCACTACAACCTCCTTGCAGGTAGCTGTTAAGAGTGATATGGTCTCCCTGAGCCTCCTTTTCTCCAGTCTAAACCCCCCCAGTTCTCTCATCCACTTCTCATAAGAATTATGGTCCAGACACTTCACCAGCTTTGTTACCATTTTATAGACTTGCTCCAACACCTGAATGTCTCTCTTGCAGTGAGGGGCCCAAAACTGAACACTGAAGGATGTGAGGTGTGGCCTCATCAGTGCCCAGTACAGGGGGATGATGACACTGCTGGACACACTATTTCTGATAAAGGCCAGGATGCTGTTGGCCTTCTTGGCTGCCTGGGCGCAAGCTGCTCATGTTCAGCCCTATCAATCAGCACCCCCAGGTCCTTTTCTGCCGAGCTGCTTTCCAGACACTCTTCTCCAAGTTTGTAGCGTTGCATGGGGTTGTTGCAGTCCAGCTGCAAGACCTGGCACTTTTGCTTGTTAAATACCCTGCAATTGGCCTCAAACCATCGACCCAGCCTGTCCAGATCCCTCTGTAGAGCCTTCCAACCCTCAAGCAAATCAAAACCAAGCAGTAGCTCAACTTGGTGTTGTCTGCAAACTTACTGAGGGTGCACTCAATTCCCTTACCCAGATCATGCTAAAGATATTAAATGGAATATTAGTGCTATTAGTACTAATGGCACTCAAAGCCAATGTGTGCTGAGTTCACAACCCTGAAAGACTAGACTCAACCTGGTATTTGCCATTGCTTCTGTGTACACAGGATAAAGCTCTTGTAAGTCATAAATAAAGTGACATGTTTTAATGTGGTTTCTTAATGCCTTCTTCATATTATTGGATAGCTATAATTAAAAAGCTTTTCAGATGGATAGTGATCTCATACTTTGTCTTTCAAGCTAGAATTTTTAATTGTTTAGCTGAGAAAAAAAGCATCTGGTATGGTAAGAATCTCATAGAAGTTTTTCAAGGACACAATATTTATTTAAAAAATGGAAATATTCCTTCCATGAAGTCACTGTCTATTTGTTTGGTCTACTGAGTTGTTTAGACCCAGCAAGTAACTCAGTACCACACAGCCATTCACTTACCACCTCACCTCCCAAACTCCCCAGTGTGGGATGGGGAGGAAAATCAGAAGAATGTAAACCCCACAGGTTAAGATAAGAACAGTCCAAAAAATAAAATAAAGTAAAATATAGTTATAATAGAAAGAATACCAACAATTAAAAAAAAATAATATGAAACAAGAAGATAAGAAATTAAAGCTCAGACAACACGAGTGATGCACAATACAATTGCTCACCAACTGCTGACCAATACCCAGCCGCACCTGAGTAGCAATCAGTCCCTTCTGGGTAACTCCCCCTAGTTTATATACTGGGCATGATGTGTTGTGGTATGGAATACCCCTTTGGCTAGTTTGGGTCAGGTGTCCTGTCTGCTTGCTCCCAGCTTCTTGTGCTCCTCCTTGCTGGCAGAGCATTAGACTGAAGAGTTCTTGATCAGAGTAAGCACTGCTCAGCAACAACTAAAACATTGGTGTATTATCAGCATTGTTCTCAAACTAAAGCCAAAACACAACACTGCATCAGCCACTAGGAAGAAAATTAACTGTTACAGCTGAAACCAGGACATGAGGAGTTAGACATTTCACGTTTTGAGCTTCCATGTTTGTTTTTTTCAGTGATCCAGGTAGTACTGATTCTTAACAGGACTATGTATTTTTACATCTGCTAAAAAAAAAAAGGTGTTTGGATAAACCCATGTATATTTATCTATTGATATATGGATACTTACTTTGAAAACTTGACTTCTGGGCATGGATAAGGGTATCTTTGCAATAATCCTCTGAGGGAGAGAAATACAATTAGACCTGTTTTACAAAGATGAAGGAAAGAGATTAAGGGCTAAACTTAGAATGGTACCTAAGGACTATTCACAAAAAGTAACTATAGTCAGACATTTCCAGAGCATGATTCGCAGTGCTTAAAGATAGTCTTTGAGCAACCCCTGGAGCTTCTCTCTCTTTCTCTCTCTCTGTGGAGTGTATTGGGATCCTGGGATGATTAATCCCCCTAGGCTAAAGTTTGCATTTGAGAATAGGCAGTGTAAATCTGTGTGTTTCAACCATGTCTTTTCAACTGCCTATTCCCTGTGCTGGCATCCAAAACCTTAGCCTACATTTTGTCTTCCTTCCCGGGGGAAGGAACAACCAAAATCAGGACTCTGCTTAAGGAATCACTCAGAGCTATAAAGAGGAAAAAGATGTGCCTTGAATTAACACTTATTCCAGGATATGACTGCATTATTCACCTCTAGCAGGAGGTCTAAAGACCCCTTCCTGGAACTGCAAAACAAAGAAAGAAAATAAGTGCTTCTTTGCCAGGAGCCACAAATGTACTTAGTATTGCTCCTCTTTGTCCCTCCCTCTATCTTGCAAAACTTCATAAAAAAAAGTGGTCTGCATCTTCCTCACCCTATATAGCAGCTGCAGACTATTAATACCCCAGTGGTTAGGATAATTCATTTTGGCTAGAAACTCATCCAGGAGAACACAAAAAATGAACTGAGGAGTACTGTGACCTCTCAGGAACTGTGGGAGAGATAAGAAGGTCATTTCATACATCACTTTGTAGCATTTATTGTACAGAAAGCACCTAAAAGTGTTTGTTGATCTCTCTGCAAATGCCTCTTAAGATAGTGGAGAAAGTTTGCGGCAGAGGCCAGAGTTCTCTCACTGTCTCCTGAATCTTAATTCACTGTCTCAATCACCAGGTGATGAAGCCAAGGGCAAATGTGTTAGAACTGAAATGAAATGGAGCTGTTTTCCTTGTGAAAGCTGGAAGAAGTGTCATATGTATGAATGAACCACAGAAACTTGACAACTTTTATACAAATTCAAAAGGTTAAATAGTGTTTTGGATATATTTACCTATATAAAAATGTTCACTTCATACCTGAGAATTATCGGCTCTTTTGATTGCTGTTCTTCAAGCCAGAACCTTGTTTGATTCACTATTATTTTGCCTTTATTAAAATAGAGTTTGATACCAGATTTTTTTTCCATGTGACAGATATGTAGAAGCGTCTAAAAATCTGGAATGTGCTCACACTGATGAGAAGTGATTAATGAACAATACTTTATTACAATTTAGATGTAGGACATCAATACTGTTTTTAAAGATGAGCAAAATTACATCAAAAGGTGATTTTTTCCACCACTAATTCACTCAAATTTCAGTCAAGCATAAAATAACACAGTTGACTATCTGTAGGAAGTTGAAACTTGGGATATGAAGAAATACCTTATCCCAGGGGTTTGTATATACTTGTATATATGTAAACATACATGTAGCCTAGTCAGATCTCAGATGCTGAGCAGGAACTTTTGATGAGAACCGCAAAGGAAGTCCATAAAATGATGCTGAAGTAATCATCTGGGATCTCAGACTGGATCCATCCAGCTGAAGAACTCATTTGTTAGTTAAACATGAAAAAAACCAAACCTTCATAAACTTTGTCTTTAATCACAAAGTACTCAAAATGTCATTCTTTAGCCACACAGCAGAGTCCTCCCACTCTGCCTGAAGTCCCCCAGCACATATCATTTCTTGTAAACCCATGCCACTAAGAATATGATAAAAACTCTTGTTGAAAATAGTAACTTAATCTTAAATTATGATTTGTGCTTTCTTCATCATTCAGACATATAATCTACTTTAAATTCAAAGACTTGTTCTTATATAGCAGTTTCTCGTTTCATATGTTGTAAGAAAGAAACCCAACAAAACTGCTGGAAGGCATGAAACATACTCCAGGATAGAATCAATCTTCAGTTTTCCAGCAAACATTAATGGTTAAAGAAAGCCATCTTATAATAATCGAGAGTCTCTCTAGGAACTATATCAGTGAAACACTCTGTTGTAAAGGTTCCTCCATTTCACTGTAAACAGCAAAGTTTGCCTGTAATTTAGTGATTAAATTCCCCCAAAATTCCACCTCTACTAGAGCATGCTCTGAATTTTCTATCTTATTGCTTTGCAAGATATTTCCTGAAATATAATCTCTGTTTGCCTGGGACTGCTTCAGTCATGAACAGATTAATAAAACTTAATTTCTTCTGTTTCCGATGCTTCCTATTAGGTCCAGACACATGGAGAAGGAAGCTGCCTATTTCAAACACAAAAAGAGCAAAAGGTTTTTCTCTTGAACCTGAAACAAACCCAAAGTGCCTGATTTTCACCATGTAAGTGCTGTTCCTAATGCCTGAGAAATATAGTATCACATCAAGAACAAACACTTTGGAGAACGTTTGATTCCTTTAAAAATATCAAGTCTGCCAAAAATGAGACATATAATAAGAGAACTCCATGTTAATGAAGTTTTCTTTGGGATATAGCTTTCTTCTGTTTTGTTTTTTTTTGTTTCTTTTTTTGGGGGGAGGGGGGTGTGTGTTTTGTTTTTAGTGTTTTTTTGGGGGGGGGCGGTTGGTTTGGTTTTGTTCTGGGTTTTTTTATTGTTTTTAAACTAAAAAGATCACACTCTCCAGCCTGTAATGAGAAAAACACGTATTCAAGTCTTTCCTCTGTATGAATTCAGAATGCTATGTTGAAAAAATATCCCTATACCACAAAGCCCACAAATCTGACCCAGTTTGGCAAATTCACCTTTCTAATAAGGTATGGAAATTAAAAATATCATTTGACAATTCAGAAACTTCAGACGCTGATCATTAAATGGACATGTAATACAATTCCATTCTCACGAACATGAGTGAAGATTTGGTTTGTTTTGATGGGTATCAGATACAAAATTTTGGAATATTACATAATAACAGGATTTTGTCTTTTGCTGAGTTTGTTTTCCTTCATTTCTAACGTGGTTGTTCATAGTGTGTGTCCACATGAATCTCTGGATATGGGTCATGGTGGTGTGCCTTCCACCCATCATCCCTCAGTGATCCTGTTTGGGAGCTGCTATGAAACAGTTGCACAGCTGAATTTCACCTAGCTTGTGCACACCACAAGCACCAATGCTTGTGGGGAGTGGAAGGAAGAGTGGCAGGTAGTGCTCCTGTGTCCTGCTGCGACAGGGAGAGGGACACCTCTTAAGGAATCTCAGAGCTCAGAATTACACCCATGCCCCCTAGTTTAGATAGGATTAGGATGTTTGATTTTAACACCAGTGCCTCAAATGTGAAGAAGATGCAGAAAATATCACAGTGGAGTTGTGATGCCTCTGTAAAATATTCATCACTTGTGAGTACAGGTTTCATCCAGGTCATCTGTGGGCACATGATCACCTTGCCACTGCATAAAACCTAGTGGTTCAGAGTTAAACCATCAATATATTTGGAGCAAATTTTCACAAGAAAATTGAGTTTATATTAGGTCAATGCCTTCCGTCATGTAGGTGTTTTTTATTTATTTAAAATTAGAAAATGCAGACTTGGAATTATCAAACTGTGGCCTGAGACTCATGCCTTTCACAGGCATCACCACCCTGTTATCCATTACTTTGTCTGCTCAGGCATAAAGTTTGGGTTCTTTATGAACCAAGTGGATGTCAATATGAGGCCTAAAGAGGAGACATTGGGATTTGAAAGTTCCTTGAAGATGTACTTTCACTCCTGCATGAAAATAGTACTTGACATGACAGGCAGTGAGGATATATATAAAACAATAATATGAATGCTAATCAGAAATCTAGACACAGATTTCAGCCTTGCATTAAAGTACACTTTATAACATATGGGAATGAGCATATTTAATCAACCACAAGGCTACTTTTTTATTAACACTAGTTTCTGAATGTCATATGAAAACTCCTACAGACCAGAAAGAATGTTTTTCATCTCTACCCTTAGGTAGGTTTGAAGTACCATCCCTTGGGACTCCTTTGCCTGACACCAAATCCCTAGGTGGTCCTTACTGCTCTTTGGGTTAATCATCTATTTCTGTGGGCAGCCCACAGAAATTTATCAAAATTTTTCTGTCAAATTTATCTTGTGTTTTTTCCACATTCAGTCTCAGATTCTCTAACTTCATTCCTGGTTTTTAAACTCCCACCACATCAACAGTCCTAGGATACCCAGTGTGAGCCTGTTGACATAAGTTGACCAGAACTAGAACAGCTTGACAATTATGAATCGGTACTGTTACCCCACCACCATTGTCTTACCATGACAAACACATCATGGTATATCAGACTTGATGTTGTCAAGGGAAGGAATATGTCTCCTTGGCTTTACCTGCCTTAGTCCCTCCTACCTTCTCTTCACAAACTCTTGTGCAATGTCAGACTTCTAGGGCCAATTGTAAAAAGCTGGCAAGAATCAGATGTTTGAGTCCTCTTTGAGTGGCATTATGAGCATGGGGGTCTTACACAGCAGCAGACAATAGAAGCTGAGAAAATTATTTGTTCAATGGTTTCTAAGATTTAATATGAACAATTTGGTCAGGTAAATCTGATCATTGAATTGAGTTTGGATCTCAGTATATGGCCCAGGTAACCAGGATCATGCCCTGCTTCTCAAATCAGAATTGCAAAAATGATGTTCCAATCACATGGAAAGGATGGAGACAAAACACTGGGAACTCAGCTACCTGGATAAACAGGTATTAAATAACTGCACATACATATCAATACAGAGGTTGTCCATATTAGAAAATTTCCTACTTCACTTTCAGTATTTCACAGTACTTAACAAAAAAATAATTGTTAGCAGTTAAAAAATTTAGCTTCACTGATCTGGGTGAAAGACCATTCCCTATTGAGCTGTAGGTTTCTCTACTGTACTCTGATTTCTGTTCTGTCTAGACATATTATGGAGATCATTTTCTCTGGTCAAACTTTTAAGGAATAAATAAATAAACATTCCTTTCATGTCATAAGCATTAGAGTTCTTCTGTTTGACAATATGGAGCATTTAATGTAGACCCTTTCATGCTTTCCTGCATAGCATATTTCTCTTTAGTAAAATTATGGGGTGAGGAGACAAATTGCAGTAATAAGGGTCTGAAAGGTGTGTAAAACATACAGCAAATAAAGTAATTTTCCAGTGAGTCTGTGATATTGCCATTTGCCTTAACAGTGTTGAGTCTCCTTCATAATAGAAGTTGCTGAGGGCTTAGAGTACTAGAAAATGTAAAATACCTATGGGACATATTCCAGTACTGTACATTAAATTTGAGGATTTTACATGTGATAAAGTATGTCAGTGTTGCTTACAGGGAATTCCAGTGATACCTCAGCTTTCTTGGACTTATTATAAATCCTTTGTTGGAATTATTGCGGCTGGTTCAATAATTCAGATTAGCCCTCATGTTTATTAATGCACTACATCTGTGCAAACAACATGTCAAGCAGAGAGTTTATTGTAATTGCCTGAGCAAACAGAACCTGAAAGAAGCAATTTCCAGTTACAATGTGCTATGACAAGTAATGAGGTAAT
This sequence comes from Nestor notabilis, assembly GCF_000696875.1. Lineage (NCBI taxonomy): Eukaryota > Metazoa > Chordata > Aves > Psittaciformes > Psittacidae > Nestor > Nestor notabilis. The sequence goes on from NW_009940571.1 coordinate 13,170, forward strand.
TGGCATTCTGTCCTGATTACTTCCACCTTCCTTTTCATCAGGTCTATATTGTGTGTGATAGATAGTTTTATAAGAAATGAAGGTGTTTGATAATATGGTCTGCTGCTGCTTAAGGTTAGTGATTAAAGACAATCATAATTTTCTCTCAGAGATCTTATTAGCTTTAACATTATTTATTCATATGTGTAAGATGTGGGCCCAGAATCTCTCTTTCAGTACTATACATGCACTTAAAATGTAAACTCAACCACAATCCTGTTGAATGCAAAATATCTTTGAGATTGCTGAGCTCATACAACATGTCAACTTCTTGTGATGAAATATGTGCTCAAGCAGAAGGATTAAGATGAACTACTTCATGTCTATGGTTAAACATAAGCATTTTTGGTATAATACATTTTAATGTAGTATCTCAATTGCAGTGTATCAATATTAATAAAATAGTTACAGGTTTGATCTATGGTTTCATACTGAAATTCATTTGGAGGGGGAAACTTTAACTTTCCAGAAAAAAAAAATAAAAAATTCTTGTGCATTGGATTTTGTTTAATATTTGGTTTTTAAATATTTGCTCTCAACCAAAAGCCAGTAGTTACGGGATGTTTCGTTAGACTTTTTATTGTCCTACTGTGGGCAGTGGACATTTTTCTAGCTATTTTTCAATCCTATTGAAAGTATTTTGAACTTTACAGGGAGGGAAAACTTGAGAAAAGAGAGAAATATATGCAGAATACTCAAAAAAGAACTGTGTGCTTTGTGACTTCAGCAAAAGTAGTTTGGGCATAAAATCACAATGGTTTTGATTTAAGATATTGCTAAGGATTGGACTACACTAATTTCCCTTTTCTCATTAAATGTATGCATGAAGTGTTCTCAATCCCTGTTACACAATAAAAAGCAAACAAAAAAACCCAACAACAACTATAAACCAAACAAAACCAAAACAAAACAAACCAAAACAAAACACCACCACACACACCCCTCACACCTCTCCCACACACAAAAAAAACCCACCACAACACCAGACAGATATATATATGGTAAAAAGCATTGTAGGCTTTAATTCAAAACAAGCATGAAAAATTTCATTTTATTAATATCTTTGTGCAACAAAGTGAGAGGTGCAATTTGTGAACATAAGAAAACAAGTGGATATATAGAACAGTAGATCGTGCCTGTTCATTCAAGTCTGTGGTGTGTGAAAGGAGTTGTTGAAGGGATGTTTCTTCCCAGCTTACCTGAAGGCAGTATTTGCAAAAAATCTGCAAATGCATCTCCATTTATAGCACAGAAAATGAAACAACATACTTTTATAACACTAGCAAATAGCATGGTGGTACAAGATCTCTCCTACATGGCTACACTGACCATTTCAGATAGGCAGCTGCAGGTATAAAGAACCAAAAGACAGTAGGACTGAAGTCCAGAATTCCGAAAAGGTAGCATTCCATTAAAACTTAAGCTACAAAAGAAGCCAAGATTTTTATGTTATCATGTCAGTATTCTATGCAAAGCTATGTCAAGCAGTCCCGCTGTCAACTCTTCTACGTAGTTATTAGTAAGACTGTTTGTCCTTTCCATGGATTCACCTTTTATTACAGATGTCATCTAAGTCAATACATTGCCAAAAACCCCAAAATTCAGAAAACTTAAATTCTGCTAGATAATTTCCACAGTGCGCCTAAATCGTCTGGTGATGTGGATGCAAGTGCTTGTACCTCCATGCTTTAGAGTGTCATCTGTATCTGGAATGCTGTCAACACCAATGTGACTAAGTGTCCAAGGCAAGCCATTCTGAAAAATTGTCTGATTTGGAAGATTGATCACCCAGGACTTCTTCCTGGACTACTTTTACATAATCAGGCTTAGCAGAGACAACAGTGGAAATAGTTTAGCCAAATACTGACAGTAAAATTATATAATATTTTCTTTCCTGCAGAGAATTAACTAATTTCAAATTGTTTTGTGCCTCCAGGCATGTGGTATTATTTTGGGATTTTCTAATTTTTGTACTACTTATTTATAAAGCAAACTAACCTCATTAACTTTCTTATTTGTTGTCTTTGACAAAGAACTGGAGAACATTTGTGCAATACTTTTAGAGCTCATTGGCTAATATTTCTTACTACTATAACCCTAAACATACCATGTTTTTGCTAGATGTTTCTTGCTGTTTGTAAGCAAATCAAGACCATGACTTCACTTCTCCTGTTTGAGCATACTAGGTGCTGTTTCACATGCTCTTATGCTGGTCACATATGTGAGGCGAACATGAGGTAAAAGAAGGAAAATAATTATGACACCATTAAATATACCATCAAACGAAATATAGAAAGTATAGAAAAATTAACAATTCTAGCTGTTTCCTGCAGACTTGTTGAAGTATAAAGATGCAGCGATAAACATAGTAGCTTAATAGCCCCCAAGTGTGGTGTTTGGAAGGGTGAGAGATTTACACCATCAGCAGCTGCAAAAGCCAAGCTTTGGTGGTGTAAGCAAAACTAAGCTAAAAGTTTTGTAGTATATTAAGTTATAACACCTCACTAATACCCATCTCGGTCTCTGACTCATGCTGCTTTTCTTTAAAGCCCAACAAAAACACAAGTTCCTCTCATCCAGGCTGTCCATAGGAAATTGCCACTGTAGTGGATCAATGAAAATGTTGGGAAGAATAGTGGAGTTGTCAACTTCTAACTGTTCCATTAATGAAAAACTGTTGGATTCTTCCATTTGCATAGTTGTTCTTGAGCCACTGCACAACTTTACGTACTTCTACTGGGATTTGGTCCTTTATGTTATCAAAAGCAGTAGGCATTTCCTCAATTGATATGAAGGCTAAGGCTTGTAGGTAATGGAGCTTCAAATTGAATTCTGGATTAAATCCATGCTGAGTTGCCAATCCAGCACTTTGTGTTCTTTGCCAATAGCTTTGGCTCAAGTGAAAGAAGCAGGCTTTGTTTTAAACTGGTGCAAATTCCTTGGTTGCTGTGATTGTAGCTTGTTCAAAGTGAGTGATCACATATGTGAGTCTTAAGTAGAGCTGTGGAAAACTTGGCAGCTTGAGTGCACAAGGGGTTTGGTGAACCTTCACTTGGCTTCTGTGTTTATGGGTTTGAATTAGTGCTATGAAAATTAAAGGATGAGGTAGGAGATGAACTAAATAGAAGCATCTCAAGAAATAAAATGAGTCACATAGAGATGTGTCAAAAGTAGATGCAATCAAAAGTGAGGTACTGTGAAAATGTTTGCTGTAATTTAGATAGTTTTATTATTTAAATACATTTGTTGCAGTTTAGACATACTGTGCAAAGATATAACCTTAAAGAGGAACTTGTTTGATTTTGTTTGACTTATTTTGTAGAAGTGAATTCTCCACTCATTGGAAATAAGAGCAAAAGCATAACATTCCTGAATGAGCACCGGCAATGATTTACTTAATTCTGCATTGCTCATATTACGCTTTATAATTTGTATGTCTTCCTTGCCAGAATAGTCTTACTCATTAACTGTTTTCAATTCTTTTTAATTTAAGATTTACACATTAATAAATTATGTGTAAGTAGTAGGCTATGGTATATGATTCTGCTAAATAGCTGCTTTATAGCATCAAACCAGCTCGGAGGACAATAGGCCTTTTTAACTCTGCCTTCACATCCTGTTTCTCCTCCAATGTTTCATTACAATGATGAAACGGTGGAAGGTGGAAATTCCTCCTTTTACATGACAGGAGTTTAGGGTGAGCACACTGAAAAACTGGTAAAATATACATCACAATGTAGCTTTTTAATGTAGCTATATTTTGCCTCTTTTACTCTAAATGCTATCATTAATATCATAATAACAATGACAATGGGATACCCTCATATAAGTTAGGCTTTCATAAATCATGGTGTTCTCCTTGGAAAAAAATATACTTCTCCTCCTCTTTGTCCTCCTCTTCTTCCTCCTCCTACTACTGCCACCACCATTTTGTCTTTAAAATGCAAAATGTAATTAAAAGACCATCACTTTCCACTCAGTCTCACCATTTAAAATTACTCCTGTGGCATTTTCAACCACTCCTAGTGGAGAAACCCTGGCCAAATCAGAAAGATGAGCCAGAGTACTCCTGTCCACCACATCATACTGTTACTCCACAGGACCATTGCAGCTGGTGCAAATGGGTGGACTAGTCTTAATTTCTCCTGAGGAGCAACCCTGTTTGCACAGTAATCAAGGAACCCTTGAGTTGCTTTTAAGTTGAGAAAAATGCCAACTAGTTTGTGTCAAGGATGTGACTTTAATGGGGTACATATGGAAATGCCATCAACATGATGATATAAAGTACATCTATATTTTCAAGACAAAGCTTCAAGTTTTCAAAACCAATAGTGAGCACTGTAGGGCAAATGGTAAAACAGACGTGGAAAATTCAGGCTATCTATTAGCATCTGATGTTGACTCAGCAGGGGAATCCTTCCTCTGAGTTGTTCTGTAATCAGTGCTCCTGTATTTATGCATCTCATTTTTCCACGAGCAAATAGAGCAGAGCTGGTGACTCTTACGAGTCCTTTGCACAGTAGCAGTTCTGAGGTTTTAGCCAAATTTGAAGCAAATCCGTACAAGAAATTATTTCAGCACAGATGTGTAGCATGAGAATTGTGGTAGAAATAGCAATTTTTTCCGAGGACTCTTCATGTGAAAGGGACAGTCATCTGCCAGTGATCTGGGAAAACCCATTTCCACTGACTCTACTAGTTATTGTTTTACTTGCCTGGAAACACAAACCATCAGTCTAACAAGAAGAGAAATTACGGTATAGTTGTGGATACAGATGCAGAGTTTCAGATAGTTACGTTGGTTTTTGACTTATAGTATAGAGTTAAGGATTTTATAGCTAAATTTACTACAAAAAGATGGACACTTGGGTATCTTTAACTTTGCATCCAAGAGAAGAGACTTGAATATAGCTGTTATTAAGCCCAATTAGATCGAGAGCACTTTCTAAGCATCAGAAAAGCAGCTCCCAAACTGAGTTGAAAACATACAGCTAATGAACAAAGTAAAGAGGAATGTAACAGAACTGATATAAAGCATAGTTTTTCTAAGAAAAATCTTGAAAAAATTAATGGAGAATTATGCCTGGTATCATTTATTTTAGGATTGTTCTATTGCATTAACAGAAAAAAAAATCTCTACTACAAAAGGGATTAGGATCATTCAGCAGATGCATGAAAACAATACAGCTTATTCAAATTCTGTATTTTTACAGTAGTTTACAACGAAATATTTCTATCAAACTGTTTGTATTTAATCTCTATCAGAACTTCATTGTGAGAGGACATGCTTTGGCTGACCAAAGAGGAACCATAGGAACTATAAATTTAAGTACAAGTGCTTACAAAATTAACAGGGATATGAACTATAGGAACTATGTTTTTTAAGTACCAGTGCCTACAAAATACACAGGAATGTAAGAAGATCACAGGGTGAAAAGTAATTTGATTAGCAAGAATATGGTTTTATGAGGAAAAAGCTTACAAGATTCTTTAGGAAGAGTGAAATGATCAATGCAATTTACAAAAAAATAATTTAATTGGTTGAAATAAGCCCCAAAATACATGCTGAGCGTACACCTTTTAAGTATATCCATTTACAATATGACTTGAATGAAGTTGATTTTGTGACATAATTGGCCAAATGAGAAAGTGAGGAAATGAAAATGGAATTAACCTATAGTGCCTGTCCTGCTTTTTTTTTTTTTTTTTTCAGAGAGAAGATATATTATTCTTTAAAAACCACAAAGGTAGATGAAAAGTGAGCATAATTAACTTTCATATTATTATATATAATTTGGAGATATCACTTATGTAAGACTTTGTTTCTTATAATAAAGCAGCCCCATCCTCTATTTGTAGTAGTACCTATGTTTGAAAGTCTTACTTCTTAAAAATAAATCCAGCAAATTTTCCAGTCAGATAGTGTGCACTGAACTCTGTGACACAGATAAGGCAGCTTAACTGCAGAGTAAATAGGTGATTCCTGATTAGGAAACACAGGAAATAAATGACAAAGATATATGCATCAAATGTATCATCAGATTTTCTTGTTCTGTCCTCTAGCTATAGTTAAACTAGTTGCTTCATCTTTCATTTATCTCCACTAAGAACCAAATGAGAAATTCACAATAAGCCAGGGAAAGTTAGACTTGGGTTTGTTATTTTTGTTTACAAATTCCTGAAAATGCACTTTATTTTGTTCCTACTTTTTGGGTGAACATAATCCATTAGTATTAAATACTTCTTTGCCCAAAGTTTCTGACCATCATTTGGAATTTTACTGAGTTAACTTGTCACATTACCCTGCTAAAGATAAATAACAACAAAAGCAATATGCTGTTATCAACTGGTAGTATTTTAATATGTGATTGTCAATAACAATAAAAACATTCATTTGAGGTTTTTTTCTTAGTGCAGAGGCTGTATAAACTTCCATAGATGTTAAATAATGTGAGTTGGTAAAGTCACTGGGGAAATGATGTAGGATGACTTTACAGGGAAAAATATTTAGGCCTTGGAGTTCTGAACACATTTTGTGCTTCTCTATATCGTGTATTGCACTAGAAAGAGTATTAAATCTTAGTGTCAGTCACTATGGCTAGCACTTAGTCATTCTATATCTTTTTAAATATAGATATTTCTCCAATCTGATGTATTACCAGTTAACAGTTAATTTTCCAGCCAACTCTTATTCCAACAAGTCATAACACCCTGCAACTTGGAGCTCTTTACATAGGATCCGCAACAAACTTTTTCCTTATGATTAACTACTCCAGGGAAGGTCTCTGATCAGAACGTTTTGAGAACTATTTCTTGTCTTTCTTCTGCACATAAAGGCCCAAGAAACAGCCCATCATCTTTCCATACATGGTTAAGACTTTGAAGAAGATACTGGATCTAGGGAAAATATATTCTGTCTTTGTCATCAACGTGTACGTTATGAATATAGATACCAGTTGGTGTCTGCTACTAGTAGAGCTAGTAAATTAATCCAAAGGGTATCTTTAATGATAATTTCACTGAAAGTCAAATGTTTTCAGGAAAACAGACTAAAAATTACATCATAAAAATGACGGGTCTAGTTTTTCTGGGGAAAAAAAAAAAGCACACCAAAACCAAACAAACATAATTGAAAAACTTGTAACACTTCTGTCTTATTTGTTTTTTCCCCAACAGCTGTGTATGCATTTTGTGGATCTTACTCATATTATTTATATTTATATATATAGTAATCTTTTCATTACAACTCATAACTAAAAAATTTGTAGTTTCAAAGTATCCATATAATGTAATTTTGAGTGGGACTGCTCTTTATCCACATTGCTTAGAGACTTTCCATGCAGTGACTATTCTGTGCATGCTTTATTTATTCATTTTGTTCTTTTGCCAGAACCTCTCTTCTTTTCTTGCCAGCTACAATCCATCTGAAACTTTCAAGATAGTTTTATGCTAAGACTGGAATGAATGCAGTTTTACAGTTATATTCATGATGGTTTATTTTTCTACAAACATTCCTGAGAGCAAGATTTGATCATATAAGTGCTCAAGAAAAATAATTATGATATCACAAAGTGAATCAGAAATATCAGCAAATTTACAGTTTTTTCATTATGAAGTTACAGCCTTTTCTTTTAGCAACTATTGATTAGCTATTCAAGAATTACTCAGATATATACTACATTTGCAATACACTTTCTTTGCTTGTTTTGTTATGATTATCTAAGTTGTTTCAGTATGTTCTTGTTATGTATGATCCACTTGTGGCTGAATCTACTGAAGGATTTAAGAATCTATGTGATAATTTTAGTATGCAAATTCACCATTTAAGGATTATTAATATTTCTGAAGCACTCAATTTTTTGTTATATCCCAATAGGTAATTAACATCTAAGTTCCTGATGATGGGAAGGGTACACTCCCAGAATGTGACTCCAGGTCCTTCCACAGAGCCTCTGCTCTGAGGAGTGTCATGTTAGAAAGTGGGAAGGAGTGCAATGGCAAAGTTCAGTGAAGATCAGTAATGGGGAGAATTGGTGTCAAAATTCTTCAGTGAGCACATAGTGACACAAGATGTTTGCAGGTGAGCTTCTGCAACTCACCAGGAAAGGTGCTTGGACTGGACATGAGGTCACTTTCCTAAGAAGGCCATTTTTGAGATAGGCAGAGTGAAAATTTTGGTGACAGAGTGGTGGGAGCCACAAATCTGAGCTTCCAGACAGGGGATAGCTCCAAGTATTCATGTCCTGAAAGTATATCTAAGATTTTGTGCTTCCTTTGACCCTAAGTTATTTAACTGAAATTGGTAAGACTTAGTTCCCCAGTCTCTCCTTAATCTTTCCTACTGATTAGTTTTGGTAGCATCTCATTCCTCATCTGCACATTTCTAGGGGTATAGTTTTTGGTTAAGTCTGGGAACTCAGAATCACAGAGTGGTTGAGGTTAGCAGGCACCTTTGGAGGTTGCTTGGTCCAATCCCTTGCTTCAGCAGATCCACCTCAAGCCACTTGCTTGTGACCTTGTCCAGACAGCTTTTGAATATCTCCAAGGACGGAGATGCTACCACTTCTCTGGGCAACCTCTGCCAGTGCTAGGTCATTCTCACAGTTAAAAACTGTTTTCTGATGTTCAGAGGGATACTCTTGTGTTTCAGGTTGTGACCACTGCCTTTGATCCTGGCCCTGGACAGCACTGAAAAAAAGCCTGGATTCAGCCTTTTTGGACACTCCCTTTGTGTATTTTTACACATGGGTAAGATCTCCTTGAGTGTACTCTTCTACAGGCTGAACATTCCCAGCTCTCTCAACCTCTTCTTGTATGTGAGGTGCTCCAGTCCCTTAATCATTTTACTGGCCCTTTGTTGCACTGTCTCCAATACGTCCATGTTTCTCTCGTACTGGGGAGCCCAGAACTGGACCCAACATCCTAGATGTGTCCTGACCAGTATTGAGTAGAGGGGAAGATCACCTCCCTCAACCTGCTGGAAATATTTTGCCTAATGCAGCCCAGGATACCATTCTGCTTCATTGCAGCAAGGGCACGTTGCTGGTTCAAGATCCACCAGGATCCCCATATCTTTTTCCACAGGCCACTTTCCAATGGGGTAGACTCCACTATGCACTGTTTCCTGGAGTTGTTCCTCCTCACGCGCAGGACTTTGCACTTCTCTTTTTGAACTTTGTGAGATTTCTGACAGCCCATTTCTCCAGCCTATCAAGGTCCCTTTACAATACAGCATGTCTCTCTGGCCTATCAGTCACTCCTCCCAGTTTTATGTTGTATGCAAACTTGCTCAGGGTACACTCTGTCCCATCATGCATATCATTAACAAAGATGTTAAACAGGATTGAACCTAGTATTGACCCATGGGGTATAATGCTACATACAGGCCTTCAGCTACTGTTCACCTGGCCATTCAGCCAGTTTTCAATCTTCCTTAAGCTCAAGACCAAACTACTTCAAAATGCCTTTTTTTTTTTTTTTTATTTAGGTCTTCCTACTAGGAAAAACGAAGATTAAAATTACTTTTAGATTAGCTTTATCTCATTGCAGTACACATAACACACTTTGGTCCTAAATACTCTGACAACTGACTCCTGATTTTCTTCTAGAATATCCTAAAACGTTTAGCTTTCTAAAATGAACTAAGTTCAGGAAGTCTGCAAGCTGAATATTAACTCCCAGGACACCAGGAGATGAGATTCATATAATTGGAGAATATACTTAGAAGGCAGAGTCATAGTATCACTCTAGGGAGGAGAAATGGAAAGTAGCCTTGAACAGATTGTAAATATCAGCACTTTAGGTAGTTTTATCTAATGAAACATTAGTTAAATTCTTTACATGTAATTACTTCTTCCACAAACCCTGTTTAGAGCAGAAGAGTCCTTTTCTGAAATGAAGATATTATTAATCTAACTAGTAGTATAGACATTTTTGGTTTGCTTTAGCTGCCAGCTTAATTTGCTTTAGTTAGATGAAACAAATTACAAGGGACATTAACATTTATCAATAAATAAATTAACTATTAAGAAATTTATATATAAACAAACACTTAGGCATCTTAATTAACACCTGGGAAGATTTTTTACACCTTTGTCCATAGTAGCGACTTTAAAGCCAAATGCAGCCGGATCCTGGAGGAACAATTCACTGGCTGTGGTGTGGAAGGGGCAGGGGTGAAGAACAGGAGGAAGACAGAAAGTTTTGCCATTTCACTGTTCCCTAACAATAGAAGTCTATTGTTCCCTAACAATAGAATCCTAACAATGGATTCTGACTTGCATTTAAAAGGCTATATCTGAATTTTACAACATATTATATATATATATATTTGTTACCAGAACTGCACAAATGAGTGTCTTAGCCACAAGAATACAATGTTAAGCCCCCATCTCAGTTTTCATTTTCTGTTCTTATAAAACCCAAATCTGTGTCTGTCTCATGAGAATTCCAGAAGATCGGGTTGAAATCATCTCATTCTCCATTGCCAAGAGCCTCATAGACAATGTTCTTTTACTGGAGAATACTTCTCAATTTGTTATAAAATAAAAAAAGCTTAAGTCCTTTCTTGAAGTCATCCCATAAAACAGCATATCACTAGATAACAATTGGTATTGATTAGATTGATTTTTATATTTAATTGTAGTTACCATTTTATATTAATTTTCTTATGTACATTTGTAGAAGCACTCAAATTTATTTTCATATTTCTAACAAAATTATAAAATAATCAGTATTTTCTATTTATTAAAAAATCAATGAAGTTGTAGTAAATTGTTTCTAAATGGTTTTGATTCTCCTTAGCAGAAAGCTAAAGTACTGCTGAATAAGTACTAGGTGGTGCTCAGTAAGAATTTAAACAGGAGTAAACCATTCCTTCTCCTTCCCTGCTATGCTATTACGGATTTTGCTGCTAGTTCAGGGGAAACATATCTTGCTTTTTTTTTTCCTGAGTTTTTGGAAATGTTCTGTGAATTTTCATATTGGAGTCATATGAAAACATTTAAAATTTCATGGATAAAGAAAAGCTTGCAAGTGTGGACTGCAGAGATTCCAGAAGCTCAAGGTAAGTTCTAAAAGTATACTTAGTGTAATAGTAAAAAAGTCAACCTAAGGTTCCCTTTTTTCTTCTGTAAATAATAGTAAAAGAAGGTAGACAGAATGAACTGAATCTGGAAATCTTACTTCTATTTTTTGTATGTATATCAGTTTCAGTAAAAAATGTAGTTGTTTTTTTTTTCATTTCACCTCTTAATAGTCATATTGCTTTTATGTTTTCTTGTTTTCCAAGATATTAGATTATATCTCATAGATCTGAGGCATTCCTTTGAAAACAAAAGATTAGAAAGATTTTGGGGAGGAGAGTCAATATTTTTGTTCTGTGACTGCCAGTATTCAGGAAATTGCATAATTGGTGTTTATTTTCACACATAATAAGCCCTAAGAATACAGTAAAGCTCTGTATATTACAAAGCTAAAAATACATACATGTATTGGTAGGAGTTCTTCTATTTTTTTGTATCTGTAGGCAGTCAACCAATGGATAAAGCAAGAGTAAAAGAGATTATAGGTAAGAAAATAATCTCTTAACTGAACCAGTTCAAGTATTTTAAAACTTTCAGTTTTTCTTCAGGTAATATGCCAAGGTTTGTGACCATTCTATGAACACACTATAGCAAAATAATCTGTATGTACTTTGGGATTGTAAAGGGAGTGAACTTTCTCCCAGAGTTTTCTAGGGTACTTACTATGGAAAATTTTGGCTCCATTGTCTTTTTTCTTCAGGCTACTAATGTTTTTACAGTAGAAAAAACAAGAGGGGTTTGTTTGAGTTTTGTTTGTGTGTTTGCTTGCTTTAAAGAATGGTATTCTGCTTAAATTCAGTTGGTAGTTATGCAAAATAGAAGGAAAGAAACCTGGTAAAGAAAATAGCAACCTTTATATAGTAATGGAAATCCTAAACAAAAAAAAAAAAGTCTTCTCGTTCCAACTGCCTAGTTAGATTTTGCAACAGAGCAAGAACTGTTATACAGATTTCAAGGCTTACTAGGCCTCTGGTTCAAATATGAGAGGTCAGCAGAGGCCAGGTGAAGGGCTAGTTTGGGATCAGCAATAATTTCTACCTAAGTGAGAGACAAACTGTTGGATGCTTTTGTTACTGCTATGGCAAAAACAGCTGAACACAAACCTACCTTTCTCAACAGAAGAAGAACTGTGATATCCTTCACCTCTGACCTTTCATGCTTTATTGAACAAAAAAACCCCACATGGATATTCATCAGAATTAATATCTGTACCTAGCAAAAAGGGAATAACAATCCACTAATAGTGGGTTGCCATTGTACCGGTTACTGTGTTAAAGCAACTTCATACATTTAAGTAAAATAAGTAATGCTTTAATTCACAAGCTTTAATTGGGTTCTAATTTAATTCATCTAGAAAAAGAACAAATGGCAGCAATTGTGGATGATAAATGTAAGACAGAAAAGACTAAAAAGAAAATAAAGACAAAGTCCTACAGAGTTTTATGTTATACCTCATTCCAGGGTTTGAGGTTAGTTGGTCCTGACTTTACTCAGTAAGATAATATCTAGCTTCAGACTGACTTCAGTGAACTCTATTTATGAATTGAAAGGGCTATTTTTCACTGGGAAAGTGTCTGAAAGCAATCTGTTTTTGAGAGCAACTTGGAAGTTAACAGAAAAGAAAAAGAGACAGTCATCTGAGATGTTTCTCTATGTGTCTTATTGCTCTGAATAACAGAGAAAATAAGGAGTCTAATTTTTAAAATGTAAGAATTCTAACAAACTACTTCCAGACAAAGGAGGTTTTCTTTCCCATTAATTTTTTTTCCATTATTCTCCATCTGTCTTTTCATATTGTAAGCTCTAGGGGTAAGATCTGTGCATTCGTATATGTTTGTAAAGCACTTGGCATTCTCTCTGTACCTAATGCAAACACTAAAAACCAAGATGGTATAAAATATTAGGTCTTTTGTCATATTAAATCAGAATGATTCACTAAACTCCTCTCTGCTTTCTCTGAAAGGTATTAATTAAAATAGCCTATTAAAAAAAAAAAAAAGGTAATGTATTATAGATAGAGGTTTACTATCATCTAGACTAGTTTTACCCCAGTTAAATTTTTGTATTGTGGTGTTGCAATAGGCACTTCTTTATGTAATTGAAATAAGAATCAAGGTTGCACCAAAAAGTTAACTAAAAGAAGCTAGTCATGTTGTAGGTAATTTCTTTCCTTGCTACTTCCTCATAATTTGGTAGAATGTGTCACAATAGTGTCAATTCCTGGCTCCGGCTAACCTGGAAATGCACAGACAGTACACAGAATGTTTCCTTCTGAATTTTTTTCTTATTATTGTATTGTTTTAAATATAAACCTCACAAGAAATAATCCAAATTAAACAAACAAATAAATAAATAAAAATATAGGGGAAAAAAGTTAGGGGGAAGAGTGAGAAAGAAGGGTCTGGGGGGGGAGTTTTACTTCCACTTTCTTCCCAAGTGGAGAAAAATTCTGTTGAGTTCCCTTCCAGGCTTCCAGTGAATCTTACAGGCAAATATCCAGGTATGTTCTTGACAGCTTCTTAGAGGTCTTATTTTTAGAGTGAGTCACACCCATCTTCTGGAAATGCGAATTATTTTAAAGCACTCTTGGTTGCTGAAAATCACTATTATTCTTGAATATCTGAAGGGTATATTAATTGCCTACAGATAAAGATATATTAATTACCTACTGATAAACTCTTTAAAAATGTTGAGTTCCGATAGCAAGCACTTGAAGATAATTAAGAACTTGGGATAATTGAGAAATGTAGGGCACATCCACACACACTTCACATAAGGTTATTCGAGCGAGTCCCAAAAGAGAGGATACGTGTATGCTACAGTGCTGTGCCACACAGGTATACTAGCTCATGTATAGGAAGCAGTATAGCTATGTGAATATGGTATTTGCACTGGGACTAATTAGGTCACTTCACTTTCATACTGTGATTGTTTCTAGTTTTGGAGCCAGCTAGGTGTCTTTTTACAGCGCAGTATCATTCACTGTAAACATACCCTTAAAATTATTGTATATATTCCCTTACATATTCATCCTGTGCACTGAATGAATTAGGATCCCAGTTGGAAAATAACACATGATTTTTCACAAGCCCTCATATATTTAAGTGTTTGATTTTGCCATCTGATTTTTGAAGAAAGAAACACACTGGAAAGTATTTTTTATGTTTGTGATGATCCTCCATTCTGTGCTCTAACAAGTATTTGAACTACAACCTTCACAGCTGAGATTGCTATTCGTTGTAGTAGGAGACAATTATTATCTCAGTGGGGAACAGAAAAACAGATCATGTTTGATCATGGGGTTTGGAGGGACCTCAGAATAAGCTAACTTTCTTTTTTCAACTTCTAAGCACTGAATCTTTTGGCCAGATATAAGGAAAAAATTATTTGGGTTACTTTGGTGATAGGAAAATATGGAAAGACCTTTTATAGCTTTTGGTCTTGCATGAACAAATTTTAGCATATTTTGCTTTGAATCAGATTTTTCTGGGAGAAAGGTAAATATGGGAACAGAGTAGAAGACACATAGTTGAGCTGTGACTGGACTAAGACAATATATAACATTGCTTCTTAAACATAGATGCTGCTGATCTCAGAAAGTCACTTAAGCAATTATCTATATGGAGCACTGTGGGGCAAATTACATGTTTTCTGATATATAACTGCAGTACCCAAACGTTGCTTACAGAACTTACAAGTCATTGCAGCAGCATAAGTGCCAAAAAAAATTAATATATTACTAAAAATACTACACAAGAGTAATGAAAATCATGTTCAGATGAGGGATTCAGGAGTATTGTGCAAGCTTTTTCCCTCCAAGTAGTTTAGGATTTTACCCCTCAAGAAGTTTCTTAAAGAAAAATTAAAGATAAAAATATTTTTTCATAAATATGCATTTCCTTTTTACAGACTTAGCATGAAACACTGAATTTTTGTATCTCCTATGATTGAAGTATGAGTAATTGCACATATAATTGAACTGCCAGATATAATTTCTCTGATTAGTAATGTACAGATTTCAGTTTGGTTTGCTGGCTTGAAACTGATCTAGCATCATAGATTTGTAGGTTAATATGATCTATTGAGATAGATTTCCATTGGTTTCTTTGTGTAAAATAAAGTCAGGCAATTCACAAACATTTAATTCAATTAAAGATTAATTCCATTAAAATGTTGTCATGCTTCTGAAGTGATAAATGTGACAGCAATGAGCTCGATTCATGCCTAGGATACACTGAAATTTACAAGTCACATCTTTGAGGGCAGATCTTTCTGATAGGGAAATTTTGTCTGGATGTGGGCTACAACCACACAGAATATATAATTACAAGAAACCACAACCAATCTATTTAGTATTAAATTGCCAGGGTGTTTGACTATACATTAAAGCTGTCAGAAGGTATGGAAACTTTAGGAAAGATAGTAACAAAATCACTGCTTACTTTCTCCTGAACCTGAACCCATCTCTAGCATAGGTTTGCACGACTCTTGACCTTTACTTCATGACTTAAAAGCTTTTTGCATCTTCCCCAGGTGAGTTGTTTAGCCCTTGTTTTGTAGTACACACCAGAGGAAAACTTGGGATGTTTAGTACAGCATTCATATCACCCCAGATCTCAGCAGAAGCAGCAGGAGAGGGTCAAAGGTGTTTAGTAAAAAAAAAAAAAGAAACTAGAAATGAGATACTCAGTGCATCATGAGATTTATCCTCTTATAGTTAGTATCTTAAACTCCACAGGCTGAGAAGGAAAGTAATTGTATTAGCAAAAATTACCTTTGTAAATCCTGCTTTCTGATAGAGAAATCATGAGGCAAAGGAGTGGAGAAAGGGTCACTGGAGCTTTTAAATTAAACTAGAAAATAAAAATTAACACCACTGTCACAATAATCAGTAAAACTTTCCAGTATAGTTCAGACCTACTTGAAAGGCTGTGAGATGCTACCAAAATTAGAAACACTGGTTTTGCTGAATCGAGGTGTAATAACATACAAGTTTTTCTAGAACACGTATATTCTTCCAAGTACAACCAATATAGGAAGGATATAAACTCTGAAAGGATATATACAAGCTTGGTTTAACTAACCTACTATGCTTCTAATCCATCAACTAAATGGTTCAAATACTTTCAGTGTGCTAAATGTAAATAAGAGAGGCAAGGTTCATAAACACAACATATTACTTTTTTGTCTGTGAAGTTGTGAAGATTTTCCAATTGGAGCACTTACAGCATTATTATTTCTTTAATAAATCTTTTTATTAATTTTTGATGCATATAAATACACAAAAGTCATAAGTATGAACAAATAGCACAAAAAGAAAATAATACAGAATAAAATGGAAATTATATTGGTTTATAATACCAACAATAATCTATATTTCTAGAGCATTTGCCTTTCAGTTATCTCCAAACATTCTACAAATATTAGCTGTTTTCAAGGTTTCTGCAAGAAGAGGAAGCATTAGCAATTCTGTTTAAACTGGTTTTAATTTTTTAAGTGCCTGCTAATTTATCATACCTGTTTGGAGAAGGAGCTGGATAAAGGAGAAATGGACTCCCAATATGTAATTCTGAACAATCAATAATAAAAATGCCCTTTTTTGTTACTGATTTCCTTAAAGATTTCCTGGGTCTTTGGGAGGAGAATTTCATCTTAAGTATATGTTGAAACAAATACAGCCCAGGACTCCTAATTGTCAGCCTCATTTTCCATCCACCAAATCATCCTGTCCTTGTGTTCTTCTTAAGGTTTGAATATTACTGATCTATAACAGTAGGTCAAATTCTTCTCTTCCATCTCTCAACATGACACCTTACCTTGAGGACATCCACTCTTTGCAGTCTCAATCGCTCTGTGATATTTGTAGTAGTTACTTGTCCAAGGAAGACCTTTCTGTAATAACTATTCAGACAGTCTCATCCTGAGACCAAGAATGGGACATATCGTCCTCCCCTTTTCAGATGCTATAGAAATTTGTCAAGTCTTCTTTATTTTAGGTTTTAACATTAAATGTAAGAGAATATAAATAATATAACTCTAATATTCTATATACATCTTCAGAGGGACATATAGAGTCTGATAAAACTTCCTCTTTGTGCCAAGCGTTTGTCTGGAGAATAGTGACATTTCAAATATCAGTACAACTATCTCAATAGATACATTAGCAAAGAGAAATGTATTTCAAGAAATTTAAAAAATAAAGGAAAACAGAAAAAAAAAAAGGAAAATAGAGATCTGAATTTGTATCTGCTGTGTATTACATCAACAAACGTGACAGAAAACTGATCCAGCAGTTATTTCAACACTATGTAACCCAAATTCATATTATGATGTTGTCCTGGTTTCAAGAAATTAAGCAAGACTTAATCATTTTGACTCACCGGTCTCTTATGATTTGTTCATATGATTTCACTAAGTAGTTTGATATGTTGTTTAAGAATATTCTGTTAAATAAGTAACATTTACAAGAATTTCTTCCCATCCCTGCAGGGATAATAGAACATTATAACAGTTCTCTCACAGAGAAAGCTCTCAACTTCTCGCTTCTTTTCTGTTAAATCTAAAAATCAACTTGCCTTTCTAGCAGCACTGACACATTTATTCACTGTAGATAAAACAAAGGTGTGTAAAATGACAAGGAAAAGTTCAGGGACAATTGAATTGCTAGAGAATGCATGAAAATCTCTAGAAAGAGGACCTGGAGTAAGAAACCTCCACACAGGGTGTCTCACAACGATTTGCCAGGATCATTACATTTCTGTAGGTAATCTGGGGTTTTGTCCTAAGATCTTACGTATCTTTTGCAATGCCCAGGGTCCCTGGGAGCTCTGTAGGAAGTCAGAGTATGATATGCAGACAGAGGTTATAGTGTCTTCTTCACGTGGTCTCCTTTGCTTGGCTCAGTCATCGTACATAATATTGCTTAAAAGTCATAACCTTTCACTAAACTTATTTTGGGAGAATGATAATGGATCATACAACATGTAAATGTGACAGAAGAGCCCCTTTCAATTCCCATACCTACATGCCCATGCATAAAAAACATCTTGGCGTTGACTGATGATGGCTTCTAAATACGACAGATCACAAATTTCTGGCTCATTTGTTTCTTTCTCTTTCATAAGAGATTTGATTATCGGATATGAAATTTACCTAAATAAAGATTGTGTGTGGAGCAGATTTTATGCCTTTAATTACAAAAAGTTAGTTAACGTTGTTGTACCAGCCTTACCCTCTGTTGCACACTGATTTCACACAGCCCTTACAGAAAAAGGAGTGCCTACACAATGGGACTGCAACAAGCAAGACAAGCCCAGGAGGGGTCCTGTTGTAAATGTGTAGGTGAGTTTGTGGAGGTTTTCTGGCAGGTTTTTGAGCCTGGAGAGTCCTGGGTTCAAGTGTCCTTTTTGGAAGATCCTGACTGAAAGCCTCTCTTTTTGGAAGATCCTGACTGCAAGCCTCTCTTTTTGGAAGGTGAGCAAGTGATTCGCAACTTGGGGAGATGAGGGCTCTAAATTGCCTTGCCTTCAGGCCTTCTGACTGCAGCAGTGGCAGGTCTGGCTTCAGTTCTGAAAAGAGAGAGAGTTTTTTGCCAAATTTTCTAACCCAAGTACCTGCATTGTTACATGCTTAGCGCTGACATGCAAATACTGACGCTCATACATATGTATGAATATGTCAGTGTCGGTCTTCAGCCGTGGATAGCTGTATGCTTGACTGGCATGTGTGTTGCTGATTACTTGATTCTTGGATTCCAATGATTTTTTGAGACAGCTGAAACCCCAATTTTTTGCATTTTGTTTATTTAGTGAAATATCAAAAAAAGAAGAGAAGGCGAAGGTTGATTTAAGTTTGGAGTTTTGTTTTTCAAGGCTTTTTTTTTTTTTTTTTCCTTTGGCTTTGGTGTTTTCTCTTAAGCTGTGTTTCAGCTTGCAGCAAGTGGTTGGCCACCCCTACCCTTCTGGTTCCTTGCTTTCTTTTACACTCTTCCAGAACATGTTTCATGCCTTCCCTCTTTCTTGTTTAGACTAAATTAGCCAATGAACAACCTGACCCAGCTGCTTAGCTGTTCCCTGATCTGCATTTTACTTCTTAATGAGCTCAGAGTGACAAGCTATTTAGGCTGCTTGTTCCAGCATCAGCTCTGACTCCATCTGTAACTTTAGTGCCACTTCTTTGTCAGCAATGCCAATTACAAATGTGTGCCTTTCTAATTTACAGCACTCTAGTTATAACGCCCACGCTGTGCTCCGTGTGTTCTCTCTTTGCTTCTACTGTTTGTAGTCACCTGAGCAGACCTTCAGATTGTCAGAGCAAAGGTCTGCTACATGGCTGGCATTGATCAGCTATCTATAGCACCATATAAAATTTGGCACTGCATAGATCATTTGCTCGCTTTCATCTGCCCTGAATTTGGAAAGCTCTGTCGGTTCACACGGGGTTCTATGAACCTGTCTGTGCATTGATCCTTCTGTGAACTGGCAATCCTGGAGCAAATGTGTTCCCTCGCATATGATACCACAATATGGGAAAAAGAATTACTTACTATGCATCTGTAGGGTTATATTATATTTTTCTTGGCCTCCCCCGCATTCATCTGCAGAAAAATCTTAAATATGTTCCTCTTTTGCCCATGAGCAATAACTAGGACTTGATCCATTTCTTTGTGTGTATTGTTAAAAATGCAGAACATCCTGAAGTCTCTGCTCAGGCAAGTGCAATAGCACTAAACAGTCTCCATTTCCACTGTTTTACAATTTGGTCTGCTGAGCAGCTGAGAATGGATCTGCTTTTTACTGTTGTAGCTGCTGGGTTTCCATTGTCTTTTGACCAGTCTTCTCAGGAGTAAGATTTAGATATAGAAAGATGTTTAAAGAGGTACTAAAGGAAGCAATCTGTTTGGCTCATTAGATTCTCAAAGAGACAGTTCTTCAGACTTAGTGGCTGATATATTTTAGATTAATTAAAAGAGGTAACTACTTCACACTGTTCATAATCTACTTTTGTTTTTTGATTTAATCATGATTCTGTTTGTGTTCAAATTGGTTGGATGTGGAAAGACAATTGTTATCTCTAGCCATGCTGGGCAATACAAATGCAGTCCTAGACTGTGATTTCATCTGATGACTCACTGGAGTGTGTTTTCTTCTGCTAAATTTTTTTCTCCCTGTGTGGACCCTTTCTTAGAAAATGTGGAATACCCTCAATTTTTGTAAGCAGTGTGAGGAATGAGGGGAATACCAAGAAAAGCATCAGGTGGGATTTGGGGCATATCTGTTAAAGCAGGACAACAGGCTTCTGAGAGTTACCAGGCTACATTTCTGATGTCAGATCCCATGTGGTGCTTTCAGCTGAAATGAGTGTGCATCAGCCAAGGTATTCCTGAAATGATTAAACCCTTTATCTCTCATGGACATTGGAAATAGAATTTGGCTTGACGTATAGTACAAAGAAGTAGTAAAGTGGAACATTTAGCACCTATTTCTACATTACTATATTCTCTTCAGGGAAAAAAAAAAAACAACAACAATTGAATCTTGGGATACAATTATCACTCACACGGTAAAATTGTTTAAAAGATGTGTGTTACATTCACAAACATAACAGTCAGAAACTGTAAATCAGAAATTCTTGTATTAGAAAGTTTAGATCTTGAGCCTTTGAAACTATCCATGTAGACTGCTGTTGCCCCATTTGACATGGCTGCGTATCCATTGATTTTGAACCATTCATGATCTGTTTCTAATAACTCTTCATTATTAGAAGAGTTATTCAGCTTTGCAGGACAGAAGAAACAATGATGGACAAACTGCTCAGCATTTAGAATTTCATGAGCAGCTGATAACTAAAATATGCAATTGCCTTAGATTATTAAAAATGCTATAAAATTTTCAAATTTTCTCCAAAATTCTACTCCAAATGCTTCTGCAAAGGAAATGTATCTTTGGGGAAATTCACAAAGGCAGACACATGCAGCTAACATAATGGAGAACTGAACATCCTCTCTGGATTCTTATATTAAACAAGTATAGAAAGTGTAAGCAATGGCAATGGCCAAACCTGTGACCTTTAATTTTTAATATTGCAGGATTCTTTTGTTTATCTCTTTGTTGAAGATTCCTCACTGCACGGCTAGAAAAGCTGTGAAAATTATAGTCATAATTCTAAAATAATATTATTAGAATTGGGGATTGTGTCTCAGGAAATTAGAATTGCTTTTCTTCTCCTGTTTTGAGTAGATCAAGCTCTTCTGAAAGGGAAGAATTATAAATGTTTTAGTCTACTTTCCACATGAGAAATTGTGTTGATGTCTGTAAGTGTCGTAGTTAAATAACTTCTTTTAGATTAATGTGGAATTCTACTTATTTGAAAGGAGGAGATCCTCTCTTTATCTTTTTTAAGTCTACTGCTAGCAAGAGTAAAACAATTTATTTAAACTAAAGTATTTTAGCTGCAATAAGGAGACATGATTCTGATCACGAAATCTGTTTTCTACTGTTGACCTCCTCCTCTATCTTTTCACCCATTTTTAGGGACCATGCTTTGGGGAGTGCTGGAGGGACAAGTATAGAGGTGTATGGGTCATTTTGTGGCCTGGCTATTCTTCAGCTGCTATAATAACTACAGGACATGATTACAAGGTAGCAAAATTTAGGTCAGTCCCGAGACTGCTCAGTATTGCACAGGGGCAGAACAGTCCCCAGAGGGCCCCAAGATCTGGGACTGCCTTTTTCACCATTTTCCATTCCTGCATTAAAATACTTTAGCCAAGGAAGGAAAATCTGGCAAGTGAATAAATCTGGAGAGTTATGAGTGTGTCATTTTTAAGTAGTCACTTTTAAGATGGATAGGATCAAAGTTTCCTCATTAATTTCCATTGATACTATATCAGCTGAAGAACTAGTCTGTCAAGATGGGTCATTCTTTCCCAACTTCTTTCTTTTTTTGGTAGATATATTCCTTTTTCTTATGGGATAAAATTAATAAACTAATATGTTTTAAGTCTAGAAATCTGCATGAAAATATTTTAGTTTAACTTCCTGTATTACATAAGCCACTGAATTTCATCCTGTAATTTTGCACTGAACCCTCTAACTTGAAGCTGAGCTAGAACACACCTTTTAAAAAGCTATTCAATATTGATTTAAGAACTCCAACTGAAAGAGAATCTACCATGGCCCTCGGTAATTTGTTACAGTGATTAATTACCCTTAGTGTTAATATTCTGCATCTTATTTTCAATCTCTCTTTCTTCTGATCCAGCAGTTTCATTGGGAAAGATAGGAGATTTTTTACAGTGTTCTATGGAGAACTGCTCAGCACCAATCTACCTGAAGCAAATGTATTGCTGCCTTCCAGATTTAATGACACATCAATAACCTTATGAAGCTTACTGAGTACTACAGACATATCTTTAAATAGAAAGGGCTTGAGCATGACATAAAACCAGATCCTCCTGATGGCTGCCAGAGATAAACTCACTTTTACACAGGATGTGGAGGGTGAGCTGTTGTGTGTGTCAGAAAGAGGGTACGTTTACTCCTTTGCCCTATACTTAACAGCCCCAGGGAGGTAGAGGTGAAGTCCTCCCCCTGAGCGTGTATCTGGAAATGCCATGATTATATTGGTCAGTCTGCAGAGTCAGCATTTTTTAGACTATGATTTTTCATATATTTCCACAGCAGTTAACATGGTGATGGAGGTGTCTGGAGGATATCAGCCTCTCCCCTTAATTATAAAACATAAACCATTGTTAAAAGGAAAGCAAAACCTTTGTTTATTTGCAGGCTAACTGATCCTGTAAGAATAACCAGTGGTTAAGAATTGGTTGCATAGCCTTCAGTGCAGGCTAAAATTTCCTGTTCACAAATTAAACAGTACCACTGGTGCACATTTTTCTCTTCTGTTCTTCATCTCCAAATGTGCTTTAGTCCTAACCTAGAGGGACCACCTGTGAGCAAGAGAGTAGTTTAGTCTCCATGCTTATTCACTCCTTGGTCTCTCTGTTGAGACTGTCAAGCCAAGAATGCCAATTAGTTCAGCATTAACAAGCCTCTTTATGTGTTCTATTGGGCCTAAGAATTGACAGCTTCAACTCTGAATTTCCTCAGTTATGTGGATTTATGTTAAATTCTTGCTCCTTATGAAAATGCTCTCAAGCCACTAGTTGGGCTGTAACTAATTGTTTTAGAACTAGAAGTGAGTGCAAATCAAACTCTGGTCAGGTTACCTTTGGACTTGGATAGACTATCAAATCTAATCTGTACAACTCATGCATAACTGTGTTTACAACACTTCTGAAATAAATTGTGGGTTTTTTTAAGCTGGGAAGCTTCTTAGTTTTATACTGGTGTCTGTGCATGAGCCTGGTACAGAAGCAGAGTGGGATTTGAAGCAAACCCTGTTCAAGGATAAATTTGAAAAGTGAAGTAATTTTTAATCCATGTTTTATATAGACATCTTTGTGCATTTGGGTCAATATTAGCCCATGTTGTAAAAGCACTGCAAGTGATGACTACACAGGGATGTTGTGCTTTCTTCTACATTACCCTGCATACTCAGAGATTTGGGTAAACTCCATAACACCATGCTGCCTTACTCTGTAGTTCTCTTTCTTGTATCTTCTTAAAACCCTCCATCATGAGGACTACAAAGAAAAAAGCTAGCAGTGATTAGGCTTCTGTATTGCTGAGATCACAACCTATCTCAGTATCCTGTATTTTCTCATTGCTTCCTTCTGCCAATACCTCCCACTGAGCTCTTTTACTAGATGTGGCAGAACTGATATTTTTGTGCCTGTTTGTACAGGGTCCACCTCAAACCCTCGGTACAGGTTTATGTTGTGGGACCCCATGCTTCACAGTAACATCAATATGCAATAATCTTTAAGTGCCCACATGCAAAGCAAAATCAGAGAGATTGTTTCTAACTCTGCTTTTTCATGGGCTGTATGGCAATAGTCAGCGTGCCTGAAAAATATCTCCATGCATGTTGTTTATAGCCTTGTTGCATTAGTCAGTTTCCTTTAATAAATCAGAT
The DNA here is from genome assembly GCF_000696875.1 of Nestor notabilis. Lineage (NCBI taxonomy): Eukaryota > Metazoa > Chordata > Aves > Psittaciformes > Psittacidae > Nestor > Nestor notabilis. The sequence continues at coordinate 37,330 of NW_009940571.1, forward strand.
ACAAGTTGTGACATGTTGTTAATTCGATCACTAATAACCTGCTCAAATTGCAAATCTATGTCAGCAGGTTGGTGTTGATTAAGTTGTAGTCACTACTAACATATTGTTTTAAATGACTGATAAATTTTATTTGCTGCAGTGATAGACTGCCTGCTCTGTTGTGTTTGGTTGTTGGTTTTTTTCTTCTTCTTTTTTTTTTCTTTCTTTCTCCCCTTGTAAGCTTAGAAAAATGACACAAATGGCCCTGAGGTGGTCCTCTATAGGCCTTTCTCTTCTTGTGTTTGCTGCAAAGAGAGCTGGTAGCCACTAGAGGGGAGGAGACTGCCGGCTTTACTGAGCGCTTCACGCTAGAGCTTGAAGGTGCAGAAGCTGTCACAAGACTGGTTGCCCAACGAAATGGTTTAAAATATGTCATGAAGGTTAGTAAAAAATAAAAATAAAAAATGTTTTTCCCCCCTGCCCCCAATTCCCTTAATGCATTTGAAATATTAATTTCTCAGCACATTGGCTCTCTTTGGAGTGTTACTATCTCAGGTGATAACTGGGGGAGGGAATAAACCCTACGGTAGCAAACATTTAAAATGTTACGTCTGAAGGTAATGTGTTAAATCTTTCAAAGCAAATGTTTTATTTTCTGTGCAAGGATACTGGCAAATTAGAGTGTGCTCTAGGATTAGAAAACATGTATTTCCTGTGTGAAATGAGAAGTTTTGGGTTTATGTGTTCAAACTGTCCAGCCATTCTGTCCATTCCCCTCTTCTCCCCCTCCTGAACTATTGATGCTGAAAATACTAAACTAGTAGAAAACTTAAGCATCGCTTTTATAAACTTTTTGAAACATGCAGGCTGTTACACACAACCAAATCTAAGCCAGAATAGTAGCAATACTAATTTTATCATCTGTAGATAGAAAAATCTATATTTGTGTCGTTATATATACAGTCTGACCTTTTTATTTTGCTTTTTAAAACAGAGTAAAATTCTTGGTATTGTTAAAGACCTATAATGTAGAACTGTAGCTTGTTACACTTACTCTCCTGAGTGTAATTGCACTAAGATCATTCAGTTTCCATTTGGAAAGCCAGTGGCAATTACTGGAATACAATGTATCATGCATTTGCTCACTGGATATAAAACGTATATACTAATTCGCAATAAAATGTAACAGCTGTCAGTGCATTTTCTGCTCTGTTACTTCAATAAATTGGAACTCTGACTAGAAAATGGGAATATTGCATTTTTACACACTCCGTAATGTGTTTGCTTTTTGCAAATACAATTTATTTTTTTCATGACAAAAATTGTGGTTTGTTATTACTGCTAGTGGATAAATATTCTTATATCAGAATGAATTACACATGGTATCTGTAAAGAAGTAGTAATATTTTCTGCTTTTTTATTGTAGCCTGTCTCCAGTAAACAAAATGCACTTAACCTACTTCTGTCACATACTGGGTATATTTTTTTTTTAGCATTGCAATGGTTGGGGGATGGGGAGAGTGTATTTTACCCTACCTTTGCAGGTATTTGTATAACTGGTTAGCATTTTGTAGGAGACTGTTATTTCTTTTTATTTTTATAAACCTATATGTAGATAAATAGTTCTGGAAGACAGTTATTAACCATGACTCCTCACATTATGAACTAGTGCATCTGACTTTTATTTAAGATAAAATGCCTGCACATTTGTGTAATTTTGTTACTTGAGGTCAGACTTTTCACAGATAATTAGCCTTTTACACACTGTGAAATCAACCTGCATTGGTTATTTGGCTAGACTCTTTGCTTCTGTTCTTTATTTCCCAGAAGGTTAACGTGCTGAAAATCTAGCTGCAAGCACATAGTACTGTCTCTTTGTGTTGCTAATTATCCCGTTGCATAATTATTAATATCAGGAGCAGGAAGAGGAAACAAGCACACCAAATAGTCATGAATGCTAGTGTTCTGGCAGGAAGCTAGTCCTGCATTAATAAAATGTGCCTGTGCCAATATCACAGAAGATAGGAGCGTTCCTTGTTAAGGATCATTTATTAACTGAGATCATCTTTTAGTTCGCCTTGGGGTAATGACTAATGTCAATGGCAAATTTCACAGTTGTCTAGAGAAATGAATTAAATTTGTAATAAAAAGCCCTTCGGCTTGTTGTACATGTTCATTTATTGGAGTAGTTGAACTAGGAGAACTGTAAGGCAACCAAGAACATTGGCTTAATTTTCCTTACATATAATAGTGACCTTTAGCTTCATATTGAAAAAGTTACCTATTATAGACTGGTAAATTAAATGAGAAGTTCCTCTAATGCAAAATAAACTAAGTGACTGAGCTAAGTTAAACGGCCCTTGAGCTTATGAGGTTTTTGGCAGAAACAAATTCTTTTTTTTTCCTGCATCTGTTCTGCACAAGCCTTCTGAAGGTGGTTTGGTGTCTAATCAGTCGGATGAAACAATGCAAAGTGGAATGCTAAGAAGCAGTTAGAAGCTCATCCTGATGGATACCAGCATGACTGCAAACTTGGGATAGTACAATGACATAGTGCAGATTGAAAGTGTGGTTTGGTTTGAAAACTTTCAAATGTTTTCTATATGTTTTCTACTCTATAAAGTCAAAGCAACTTCCATCAATTTATAAAAGGGTGGGTTGTTTGTTTGTCTGTTTAATTTATGTGTGCATTAAAAAACAGAAGCAAGACTTAAAATATTGTAACTGCAGAGAATATATTATGAAATTGACAGGAAAATGTAAAAATGTAAGGAGAAATTACATGCACGACAGCGCAGGTGGAATGAGGATTAAAATCATCCACTGCACCTAGGTCAAAGGGCAAGAGGGTTTCTGATATCAGGTTATATATTTTAGTCTTGAGAAAGATAATAAGCCCTGTCCCACCAGCAATTTAATACAGACTGTATTTAATTGTTAGTGTGATAGGTTTCTCTCTCAAAGGCGTACCACGCCTTACTAAACACAAGAAAAATATGGGGAAAATCCCAGCAGGCAGCAATAGAAAAATCCTGCAGCTGTTGAAAGAAAATGGAGGTGGGAATACATTTACTTTGCCTTTAACACCTAGGTGGGCTCAGGGCATGCTTATATGGTAAGCCCCCAAATCATACTACTGAGGTGCTTGGAAAATGGTCAAAATAAATACCAGAGTCCTGTCTTAATTTGCATGTTTGTCAAAGTTCATGACAGAATTGCAGCACCGATGTTTTCAAAATCACTTTTGTATTGTGTAGAAATTCTTCATTTAATTCTGAGTAATAGGTGTCTTTTTGTGATTTGGTGATACAATCTCATTCTTATTTCCATCAAGGTTAATATGGTAGTCAGCTAACTTGTTTACTTGGAAGGATCCTGATGTTCTGAAAGTTTTGTAGATCTGAAATTCTCTGTCTGCACTATGCAACAACAAAAAATAACTTTTGGAAGTTTGGAAAGAAGCTGCTTATTTTAACAGATACTTTCCACATAAAATAATTTTAAAAACAGTTTTCAGGTGAATAGAAGGATGCTGTTACTATAACTGATGAGTTATTTGGAATTTGCAGTGGCTAGTAAAATCATGAAAATGCAAATGATAATACAAATTCTTAACAGCTCACAGGGTTGTTGACAGAGATACAGCCACAGGAACGTTTTCAGGAATTTTGGCAATTCTTGTCTACATTATTGTTGTGTGACCAACTCTAGAGTGAATTATTTCAAATGTAAAATAAGACTTTGGAAAAAAGGATATAGTCAAGTGTAATATCCAGAGACGGTAATATATCCACAGGGAGTCAGTGTTGCCAGGGGTCTTCTTTGCACCAGTCAGTTAATGGACCCAAACTAGGGAGGCAGAAAATAGGGAGTTAAATGCAGAGGTACAAAGCTGCTAATGGTTACTGTTTATTTTTTCTGACAGAGAAGGTCAACTTTAATTTTGTATCTGTCACATGTCTGAATTCTAATGTATCATGTTAGCAGCTTTTAAGAATATTCCAGAGATGGTTACCAGAAGATAATGCGGGAATGGAGCATGGTAGTGTTCATAAGTGGGGGAGGGAAACAGTAGGCTTACGTTGTCTTTCAGTATAAGTCATTGCTAACTTTAGCAGGACAACTGTTTTTCTTTAAAGTCCAGATTAATATTCATTGAGCAGACAGGATAATAACTAATTGAAAAAAAATTGTCATGTACATGGCTCTGAGTAAAATCTGAAAGTTTATCTTTTACTTTATTTTTAGATCCAGAAAATTATTTTAGAATAACTTTTTCTTAAGCAGTAAAGAAGGGGTTTGTTTAACCTTACATAGTGAAACTGAACTTTCTCGCTAGTGAGAATGTACAGTAGCAGGAGACTTTCCTTTTAAAAAGACTCTTCTAAAATCCAGCCATTGAAAGTTGTGAATATGGTAAGCAAGCCTTGTGTTTTTAAAATAAATATTCTAATGCCTGCTCAGAATGTAGGCATGGATATGTATAAAAAGTGTGTTTTACATTCGGTTTTCAGTATGTTGACTTTAGGTTTTTTTGAAGGGAAAGAAAAAACGATATAATCAAAGCTAGAACTTGATCTAAGCATGACAAAAAGAAAATTGTTAATGTCGGAGGTGATAAAGACTGACTGCATACAGGTACTTGTAAATTTAAATATGCTGTTCTATGAAGAGAATTAAGTTTTGCCTTTCTGAGGAAAAGAAGAGTAACTTCCACCTAATTTTCATCACAACTCTTTTTGTGGAAGTTGTGTGACTGACAATATGAAACACTTTTTAAAAAAATCAACTGAACAAATGTCCTTGCAGCCAGGAATATGAAAGTGTGTTGTTATTATGCAATTAAATGAAATGATTGAGTATATATTTTCTTAAAATTCAAGTGCTATCATCAGCATTTACGAAGTTAATATCTTGAGTACCTGTAGTGCTTGTCAAAATGTTTCAGAAATTTTGAGGTGAGGAAAATATGAAATTTAGGCTACCCTTAAGCAAGTTGGCCAGATACAGATTTAAGCAGCTAATTTTGGAAGTGTTAGCTTGCTTTGGGTTTTTTGTATTGTTTTATTTTTCTGCAGTTCTGCTAGTCACCTTTAGGAAAAGATCTTTAGTCTCTGCTCTCTAAGCTTTCTGTTTACTTAAACTAAATTTAGTATTTTCTACTGAGAGGTATTTTATTTTCTGCATTTGTTGGGGTTTTTTAATATACCTCACTCTCCTC
>NW_009940572.1:0-18791 GCF_000696875.1 Nestor notabilis
CCGCCCCACCTCAGCCCCGCTGCCCCTGGCTCTGAGACGGCGCTGAGGGGGGCACCGCAGGGCGTCAGGCGCTGCTGCCCCGCAAGGGTACTGGGGAGGGGGGAAAACAGACTAAAAGGTTGTATACACCGGGTTATTGAACGCTGTCTACACGTCATGTAAAATCTCAGTCATTTTCGACACCATGGTACTGACTACTGTATTAAATAACCGGGAAACCATGTGCATCCTGGCTTTCTCCTCCCCAGAACAAGCGTACTCGGGATCTAGATGGTTTCCTTTGCTGAAAATTATTACTGCCTTATTAATTTTTAGTTGCCGATTTTGCCAGTCTTTTGTGAGAAAGTCACTAGAAAAGGGACGGACTTTGCCCTTTGGCGGGATTTGAGTTCACTGTAATAACACAAGAGAAACTGAGGGCCAGAGCTGGCACCCGGGATGGTGGCTGGGTGCTTTGAAGATTCAGGAAATCTAAAAAGAAGAAACTGGATTGCCTAGATCCAGTCAATTAAGGACATAAAAGCACCCAGTCCATGATCTGGACCTGATATTCCTGGCAGGATAGCAATGCAGAGATAATTATGGATTTCTGCAGGTAATGGCTTAGGAGGCAGGTGCTGTATTTGGAGCTAATGAAATAGCTCCAGTATATGTGCTTCCAGAGTAGTTTCCAGATAGAAGATACAGTACTAATGAAGCCTAAGGGTTGTGAGAGCATGTGAATGGAAGGAAGACTTTTTGGCGCCTCTTGCCAAAATAAAAGTACAGTAAAATCTCTATGTTCATTGTCATCTTGGCAAATCCCAAGCAGAATCGTTTGATACTAAGTTGTGATATGGAGCCAATTACAGGAAATGCTTTCCTTTGCAATTCAGCCTTTCCTGGGTTCTCAGCAGCCATGATACATCTATCGCATTACTTCTGTAAAGGACTGAACTTACAGGCCCCACCAGAAATACAGGAATCACCTCCTCCTTTCCTCCCAACTCTGTTCACAACGTAGCACTTACAGTACTATATATTAAGCTATATGGCCTTACACTCCTTGTGTCAGAAACAACGCTGTAATTAAATCTTTCCTCTGGATGTGTTCGTCTTGTTTCTCAATAACAGCAATGTAAACAATATGCTCCATTTCCTTAGATATTGGAAAATAGAACAGCCAAACCGATACACTGTTTTATTTTCTCTGTTTATTTTCAAGAGACCTGCAACTGTGTATCTTCTGAATGCCCAAGGTAAGATTTAAGTAAACACAGTCTCCATGGTGAGTTTAATGACCTAGCATCTCTGTGAGATCACACAGACGAAGGTCTGGATAAATACAGACGATATTGGCACAGCATACAAAAGAATATAAATAAACTTTATATTTGGCTAATTACATGTGCAACCTACTGCATACATGGCTAGGCCCTGATACCTAATTTGAGCCTTACACTGCTTAGGAAAATACACGTCTTGCACTAGGTTTATTTATTTTTAGCTTTTTTTTTTTTTTTAATCATATTTGCGAAAGCATGTTTATGTCAAAACTGAACTGAAGTAGATATTAACTTACCAAAAGACCCCAGAACAATATTCTTAAAATCCAGTAGCTCAGGTACCTTGAGCAACATCACAACACTTTCCATAAAGTTCATCCAAAAAAATGGGCTTGGTGGTGTCAAAACTCTTAAGTATGAGACAGCAAAGAATATCCCAACTGTAAGTACCATATTCCACTTGAAAGGTTTTTAAATATTTGTTCGCTTGACTTTTCTTTCCTATTCCCTTGCTGTACATTTGGGAATGACTTGGTTCTTTAAGAGCTGAAGAGCAAACGCTGTTCCTTCTATTTCTCACAGGCAGGTCATGAGGGGACGACACAACACATGCAATATTTCTCCTGCCAAAAGGCAACAAGAAGACCTCTAGATGCATTTTGTACCCTGTTACAAAAATGCTACAGTGAAACCATGCCCTCTAGTTTAATAATGTTTGAGGTATTCTGCCCAGCTGTGTTTTTTTTTAAAAAAAGGAAACAAAGGGCCTACAGGGTACCTGGAGTCAGGACTGGTTATGGAGATCTGTCTACTGCCCAGAAGTAACTTTTGCTGGTAGAAATTCCTCTGCTCAGCACTCTGGCACCAAACTACACGTAGCTTTGTGTCAGGACTGCTCCCGGCGTACACTGCTCACCTGCCAGAGCATCTACACATTGGTGTTTTGTTTTTCCACTAGTGTTGCCTCAGTCTGACTGATTACTTGACAAACCACTGCATGATTAAGGTCTCCTGCAAAGCTGTAAGAAAAAGACCCCTCAGAGATCATAAAAGCGATTTGCATCAGCGTCTATTTGTATTCTTACTTCAGGAAAAAGACTGCATCAAGCTGGTAACGGATAGCAACGACGGAAACACCAGCACGCAGTCATCCGCACAAAACAGTCTTCGAAAACACGGGTTTACTCCCGCAAATCCCTCCCCGGCTGCGCCTCCTCTGCTGCACGCAGAGTGGCAGTGGCAGGGAGAGACGAGGGAGCGGCAGGCAGTCTGTTACCTCGAGTCAGCCCCTGACCTTTCCCTGGCCTGTGAATCCTCAATAGCTCTGTGGAGAAACAGCACTATCTGGTGGACAGAGTGTGTAAAGTCCTTCCAGAACTCGCAAAATGCTTTCTACAATTACTGCAGCCACAATTGCAACTGCTTTTGAAGTGTCTTGGCCAAAGCTGATAGAGAGTTTGACTGGGTTTTGAAGAGGATTTACTTTTTTTTTTTTGGTACAGTGGCATAAGAATGTATCTGGCTGAGTCTTTACAAAACTAATGCTTATATCGGTTTTAGTGCTTTCCTGAAGAACTGCTTAAACCTTGGAGAAATGTTAGCAAAATTTTAGGCTTTCCCAAATACAGCAATATGAAAGAACGAGAGGAGATTTTGGGTGGTTTATCTACAAAAGGAGCGGCATTTCTTAAAGTTATAATAAACAGTTGCACAAGGAATAAAATCAGGCTTGCATGCAGGAGAAATCTTCAGAAACATCATTATGTCAAAAATGAAATAAAAGCCACAACCGAAGTTATAAACCTTGTGAAATTTGAGGAACTTTGGCTCTGAATTCGCACTAGACATGAACATCTTCCAAGCATTGCGTATGTGAAGATGTTCACTAGCATGAGTACATACACTGAATTCCTTTGAAATTAATGCTTATATAAGTGCAATAATTGAGTGTCAGTAGGATCAGTGCCTTCCTGGCAAGAAATCAAAGATTGCTAGTGAATGCTGACTGTCTTTGAAAGTCAAATTATTCTATTTAGAGATCTAATTTTGGACACGGGGTTATGAAAAGGAAAAAAAAAAAAAAAGCATCAAGAGCTTTTTCACTCCTGTCATGCTGAAAATGAAATTTAGGGTATACCAATAGCTAATTCATCTTTTCTAAAGATGACGAGAAAGCCCAGTCCCACTGAGCTCGGTCCAACCTCTAACTCCCTTCCAAGTTTTCCCTTGTGTCCAGCCAATTTCCTACTACTTTATTCTTCACTCACAAAGCAGCTACCTGAGAAAGTTACTTAAGGCACAATCAGTGCTCTCTGGGAAATTTCTCCGCAAAGGAGATCTTGTCAGTGTGTGATTAATTAGCTCTCCGTCTCTCTCTAGTTTAATTATACTTCTGGTACTCTTCCCAACCTCTTTTAAAAGATCATACTAAACACTACTTTCATTTGTTAGCTTTCATTGGGAATAAACCCCTCAGAATACCTCTGCATTGCATGTGGGACTACAGGATTTGCAGCTTTAAGGTACCTAGTGGTAGACATAGTGGCATGGTGACCACAGCGCAGTGTCTACCAGCCAGCCTGATTTCAGGTACACACCTGATTTGCTAGCCAAGACTGAAACCCATGACTTCATACCTTCCTAGTAGTTCTTATCTGAGCTGGACAGATTGCAGCCAGTTTAAGCATATCTGCATGTGCTACAAAAACATACCACCAGTTGCAGAACATATGCTTAGGTCACAGCTAGGCTAGCGATTCTGGCACAGCTAGGCAGGGCTGTAGGGCAGCATGATCCCAGACAAACACAGCTGTGCCAGGGACTCTCAGCACTGTGGGATTTGTTAAATATTATTTTCTTGCTTGTGGATGGTGATTTTATTATACTGATACAAAAGCTTTAGCACTGTACATCTCTCTGGTAAAATACAGTGGTATTTCTATACTGGAAACATACCCCAAATACAAAAATAGGCTTCCCCTTGGTCAAGTACATATATCCTCTCAGCCTTAACATATGTAGCCTTCATTGCTGGCAATATTCACTGTAGGTTTGCCACTTGCAGGATTGTTGCTAGTCTAGACATGGAGTTGCTGGGGAAACTTGCAAAGGGTAAAACCCAGACTGTTCTGTTCTTGGTTTATCAGCCCTCATCCTGAGAATTTTCTTGGGCAGGGAAACTTGCAGTTAACGAACATTGCTCAAGACTACAACAGACTAGATTGTCCTTGCTGGGCAAAATTGTGGGACAGAGTGACAAGGAGGCAATTCTGGAGTGGATTGGGCTGCAGGAGAGAACCCCCTGCCGTAGAACAGCCTCCCCATGCATAGAGGGTGAGCCTTGGAATTAGTGCTTTTCTAAAGGTACAACTCACTCTCTGCAGGAGGACCAGAAATGGACAGGAACATGAACCTGAGTCTCGCCTTTCCAGGTCGTTTTCATTCCTTTCTTCTCTACCATGTAAGCAATTACAGGCAAGGAGCAAGCATAGTCTACTGCTAAATGCAATTCCTTTGATCATGGGAAAGCTGGTGTTTGGGTTGTCACAGCCCCTTGAGGCTGGACACTGCATTTTGGGATCAGTTGTCATTTATCCGTACTGCTGTTGGCTTTTCCTCTATTTCTCTCTGTTGAATACCACAGCATAGTTGCTACTGGAAACTATTTCCCATTTGAGGTGGTCTTCCCAAAAAGAAACTTTCTGAGGGGATCTGAGTGTGTTTGCCTCCAGAAAATGGAATTGACTCTCTGCTTCCACATACACTGGAAAAGTGCAAACTATATGACATATACACGCGAGAAGAACAGGCTAGAAAGACCCACTGCGCTGCTGAACTATTTAGTGTGAGTACACCAGAAGAAATTAAAAAAATAAGGGAGGCTCTGAGTCAGGACTACTTGGTATTTGCCTGCCTAGCCATCACTGGATGGGGTAAGGCTCCTGAGAATAGTGGCAGGGTGCGTGCACTTCACTGAAGCGTTGCTAGGAGTCATCCTATTGATCACCTTACCCAGAACCTTTACAGGGCTTGGAGTATCTGCCACTACTACGTGTGACACTCCACGGCAAACTTATTTCAGAGTTGATAAGCTGAAGCAGAGTAATAAGTGTGCCCAAGGTGTAAGTACCATGAGCAGCTTCTGCTGATATTTTGGATGAGTTTTAATTATGCATCAGTTCAGCAGTATCAATTAATGTAAAAAGAACAGGCTTTGCAAAAGTAGGTATTATCAGCACCTTACAGAGCAGAGGAGTGAGAAACAGAATGATTAAAGTGCTACATTTTGGAAGGGCCTCTGAATTTTGAGTGCTTTAATTGTAAAATATCTGACTAGAGGTATCTGACGTGGAAAATTTTGGGAATTTACTTCTAATTGCCTGCTTAAATCACATATGAAGTCATTAACAGTCATTAATAAAACCCATATCTCACGATTCCCACAGCTTTCCTCCAGCCTTTTCCCTAGAGTATTCAATAACCCAGACTTTTTAAAACTGAGAAACTAAGGCAGAATAAAGAAGCGACATTATGAGTTACAGTATTTGCAGTATTGCCACTCGGGAGATGTAGGACACGCTGAGCTGTGTTTCCTACTTGGCTTCATTAGCCAGTTACGATGATGCCCAAAGCCTAAAAAAAGGCCGATATGTTTGTGCCTAACACTACACAACCTGAAATGTCAGGATTCAGGACTTGTCAGTAGACTTATTCCTGCACTTGTCTTTGGAGAACTGAAACGTAGCATCTAGCTACACAAGTACATAGTATTTATGTCTTTAAAGTTTTTAAAGCCAAGCTTCATTTCCTAGTATAGGTGGCAGTTCCAAATTTTTAAGACACAGACAGTCCAGCAATGGTTTCTGCTCTGACATATTTCTCACGAGGAAAAGAAGGGACTCAATGATGGGAGAAAATATTGAGGTGTGGACTGACACTTTTCCCACGTGTTGATGCCTAAGGGGCTTCTACTGGCAACACAGAATAGAAAACAGTTGACCACTAAACTATGACTCATGACTTGAGAGTTCACAAACAGAATAAATATACAAAGGATTAACAGACCATAATTACTTCTCCACAGGTTATTTTACTTTTCTTTCTCCTTTTTATGTTTGTGGGTGTGGTTCTAAGTTTGTCATATTCTATTTTTCTTCTCCATTTACATGCTGAAAACATACCCACCCCACTATCTGTTCTACTAAAAGTTTTGTTTCTTTTTCTTAGTCTTTTCTGTACCAGCTTGTAGTAGAAGTTCTCAGTAATGCAAAAAATTTCTTCCTTCAGTGCATCCCAATTTCTTCTAACACAGCACAAGAGGGGCAGAAAGCAAAAGATGTAATCCTGCAAAGCAGAATACTCACAGCAAGACAGGGCACGATCCACACCCATTACATACAGGTAATAGGGAACTTCTGAGCCCAAGCAAAGCACTAAACGTCTGAGTTAGTGCTACTTAATTAGTAATTATACCTCTGTAACCATAGTAATCTACAAAACTTTCACATGTCTATCCTGGAAGCACCACCTTGACTTTAATTTTAGGATATGATAGTTATGCTATAACAGCAAAGAAAAATTTTGATTTAACTAGAAAATAGGTTTTCTTCCTCATAAAAATCAAAGAAAACAACAGGTTTTGGTGCTTTGGTTTTGGGTTTGTTATTTTTTTTAATTTCAATGTTTTGTTTGTTTGTTTGTTTTTAGACACATTCACAAATAAGTCTCTATTTACCTATGTTTAGCAGATAATTTCTCAAAGACATCCTTTTGCTCTCTACTGTAAATATTTCTGCTTTTGGACACATCAAGTGGTTTGAGGAAAAAAGAAAAAAGGAATAACATACGCTACAAATGTTCAGTATCTGAAACCCATATAGCTCTCAAATGAAAGTAATCCATCATGGAATTTAAAGTCTTCATATGAAAAAAGGTTTGTTTGGTGGTTGTTGTTCTTGTTTTTTAAGGAAGGCAGACACTCCAAAAGAAATGTGAGAATTGATTGCCTTCACCTTGTCTATGACAATTATGTCAGTTACTTCTTGTTGTCTGAATTTAAATGAACTGATAGCAGTATACTTGCCCTAATGCTGCTCTCATAAAGTCAAATAGGTAACTGATCCAAAGAAATCCAATGCAGGGCTGCCAAATCTTAAAAAAGCCAAGTTAGGACAAGCTATATGAATTATTTTTTCCAGGTAGACTGAATGTTACTAAAAATATTTAAAGTAGAGTACTTACAGTGTTTCTTTGGGAAAAACAAACAAACCAAAACAAACATTGTGGGGTTCATTTTATTTTTTTTATTCTGCCCATAACGGTCAACATGATTTGATGAAAATGTATGTCAGAATTATAAATGGCATTTTCCTGAAGTGCTATTCATGAAAAATGTTCCCCATCCCTAATATTCATGTAACTGAAGGAGTCCTTTGGGAGATTGTCATTATCCATGGTATTAATATTCTGAGTCTGGGGAATCTGGTGTCCTTCACCCATCCTTAGGAAAAGTCAAAGAAATTTACTGCCTCTAGAGGTCTAGATGTGATGCTTTAAAAAGTAGCTTAGAGAAAATACTAATATTTCTGTCTTTGGTTTATTTGACTGTTCTTGTAGGTACCACAGTCCCCACACCACTTCATTCTTCATAAAATAAATAATTCAAAGTACGTATTTATCCACGTCATGTAGTACATAATTGTTTCAGTTCTGTTTTCTCCCATTTTTTTTTTAATCTGTTTTTTTATACTGTCCTGAACATATCTTTATATCCCTTTCAAAGTCATGAGATTTTTGGTTTATGCTCCAGTTTGTATTTGAATTTTTATACTAGATTTAGCCTGGGGAGAAATGTAGGCACTTAATTTATTAGGATAAACTTATATTTGTAAATAAAAGAAGCAGTTCCTTTATGTAACTCTTCCTCCAACATATGGAAGTAGCTTACACTTGCTCCAAAACACAGCAAGCTGTGATCTGCACTAAGGAGTCATAAGGAAGACAGGAAGGAAAGGAGGGATAGCAATCAGGTTAAAAAATGTAATATAGTTTTATAATTAGCAAGTATTTATTATCACAGAAACAGCTATTATCCAGTATAATCAAAGTAGAATTTAATCTATAATTCTAATACATTTTTCCACGTCTGTGCTGATATATTCGTAACTTTGCAAAATACTTATTTTGGACTGAAAGTTTTCTAGTTTTGCCTAATCTTTTTATATACAATTTGAGTATCATTCCAAACATTTCTATGTTATCTGTAGATTAATAACATAACCTTTTCCAGATGTTTCAGTAGCATATTTTATACCTGAATACAAAAGCAGAGGACCGAAACATCACACCTAGTTTGTTTGGGGGTGGTCTGGTTTGTTGTTTTTTTTTTTTTTTTGTTGTGATCTACGAAATGCCAAGTCTGGAAAAATGAGTATAATTGTTTCAAAGTTATGAGATATTTTCCTCAAGAAAACTTTGTTTAGGGTTTTGTTTTTTTTTTTTTAATTCTCACTCTAAAAGGACATAAACTAACAATTTCAGATGCACTAAGATATCCAAATATTAAAGTACTGGTGTCCAGGGATGATGACAAGATCATGAAACAAAGCTCCCATTGTACTTAGAACCTATTAAAGCTATGGCACTGTACTGAGATATAGTGGATTCAAATACCTAATTTTAACTTCTATTTTGGAAAGAGTTCAGATGTCTTCACTGATTCAGAAATTTATCAAATGATTGGATCCATGTGAATATCTATCAAGAAAACAGGCAAGCAGAAATGAGAGGGAGTTCAAATATTTCAGGTCTGGGATTGTTTGACTAAAAACCACTGAATCCTACTTCATCCATTAGGTTATTAATTGAACAGTTCAAGTCTTTCACTGAAACTTAATACACTTTACTTTGGGAATACAAGTCTACTGATGAGAGACAGTGTCCGGAATGGTATATGAAGCTGTGACATGTTGCCACTCACCTTTTACCATAAGGACAGTGCATCACCATGTGGAATGTAAAAACATTTTCTTCTCTTTCTTGATTACTAGTAGATTGCATGGAGTGGATGACAATGTATTTATTGCAAGCTGTCTGAAATACGCTTTATAAGGATTTTTTTTCTAGCTAAGCTGGGGAATGTTTATTACCTCAGGACACAACTTGTAGTTGTATCAAAGCTGTTCTGAAGCCACGAAGCTACGCAGTGAAGCACATGTTCAGTTTAAAAAGATATCTGTAACTTCAGCAAAGTGCTTCAGAATAAAAAGGATATGTTGTGCATGAACAGTTTTCTGAACTTGTTCTCCATTTGATATTAGAGAGTTCAGGGAGCTTCAGCTGAAGACAAGAGAGACTAAGCAGCAGCAAGTTACTGCACTGGAAGAGTGCAGTTACTGCAATGGAAAGGCACAAATGCTTCATCCTTAGCAGATGTGAAATACAGGATTGATTTACACTGCATGATTAAACATGTTCTGGAATTGTCCCTGATAAGAATGTTTTCTAGATTTGCCCTTAAAACAGATGTTCAACATACCTGGCCATATCCTTCTGCTTTACAAGACAGCTTCCCAAAACTCTCTTAGGAGGGCAAACCAAAATTGATTTAATTTTATGGAGAGCCCTCCCAAATTCTACAGGAAACTCACACCGTACCTCTTTTAATGGGTCAAACAGGGACCCCCATCTCTGTGTTTCTCCTTCAAACTTCCGGTTCACTTTTTTTCACAAAGATACTTTACAGAGAAGTGTTTCTCAAACTGGGCAGAAGAGACCTATCTAGGTACACAAAGAGGGAGTGATGGGAGTAATCTTTGCTACTGTGTGTATTTACAAATGGGATACTGATGTGACACCAGGTTATTGCCCATCAACAGCATTTATTACTGCTGTTATAGAAGCAACATTGCTAAAATATGGGCTGTTCCTTGATACCATTTTATTTGATAGCAAAATGAGAACACAAATATCTGCATTTTCTGCAGGGAAGCTAATGTTGAATTGCTCCAAAAGTATTCAAATACAAAGAGACAAAACAACCAAGTTAATACAATTCTGTTTCCCCTAGTGAATCTTCCTTGTTACCTGCTTTCTTGTCACACTACTGTCAGGTCTAATAACATAGGCGTCATCTTCTACTCTGAATTATCTTTAGAGTTTGTCTTGCTGATTTTTTCAGCAGTGAAATCTTCAATCACAGTCTGTCAAAGATACAAAGGAGCATCAGCCTGCTTTTTTGTTTATGACAGATGTATTCCTGCACCACTCCTGTTCATTCGGAATGTTGTAAGTATTTGTGTAGGTTTTTGCCTAAAACAACATACTGGTTGCTCTCATTTATTCTTGTTCGCATAAACTCATGCTGTTGATTTCACTTTCAGGTTCCTATGCAGCCCGTTTGTCAACACCCTTCCCTGATCACTGATTCTTAGAAGCAGGCAAAACTCCTTTCTTATGTTTTAATTCAAGAACAGAAGTGTTTTTTCTATGCTGCCTTCATGCCTAGCAGTTCCCTGGAGACGCCTGCCCATCAGTGCACTGGGGCTTCAGACTCAAAACTCTATTGTGACACCTACAAATACACACAATACCTGTCTGCTTTTCTTCTACCTACAGCTTGGTAGGATCCTGCTCCATCACAGCAGCTCCCAGTTTTTATGATAATATAAATAGAAACAACAAGGACTCAATAAGCAAAAGGTCTTTTGTGGGAATAGACTTCTTTCTGAAAAGTCCTGATGCAAAACCAGCTTTGTCTAAAACTAGGAAAGAATTAAAAAGGGACTTTTAAACCCTTACGATTGTGCCCTCTAGCTCCCTCCCAATAAGAGGTATAAAGAATGAACAGGCTTTCTAGTTTTACCAGCAGTAGTAAGCAAAAGCCCTAGAGTTCATAGGCTCTTCTCCTTCACTGAATGGTAGAGATCACTGTAAACCTAACTTCAAAGGTAGGTACTTAACCGGTGTCTCTTCCTCTATCAGCACAGTATTCAAGCTATTTAATATCACTTTCCTTCTCAAAGATTGATCACACATTTATTAAGGTGCATCACTTCTTATCTGATCTTTCAGCAGTTTATCACACTTTTGCTACCTATAACTGTCATTTTAAAGATTTTTTTATGAATGGGAGTTTCAAAATAATATTTTCTAAAAATACAACCAAATCCCCATGACCATCTAAAGCCTTTACCATACATTTGTAAATCCTAACTATAAAGTAAGACTAACAAATAATTGCATTGCAGTATATTTGGTGAAATGACTGTACTTTTCTTCACCAATGAAAGGTGAAGTGGCCAGCTAAAATGAGAACTAAGCAGCTAATGGAAGAACGCTTCATTTAGGAATGTGAGGAAGTGTAATATGCCACGCACATCCTAAATTAAGTCTTCTGGTATTGCAGAGTTATGACCGCAAAGTCATTGTGTGTATATGGGTGGGAGTCAGCAAATAGCTGTGATGGAAGCTCAAAGTTTCTCTTTAATCTTGTAATGTGTTCACTGGTATTTTATTTACAGAAGCAATTACTTCTGGCTATATATAGTTAGTTACTCTTAATAGTTACCTTACAGAAATAGCAACCAAGTTTTATGTGTCAACAGTCTCCACTCACTGGAATTTTTGGAACTTCTTCTGGAGAATGGATTACCTGCAATGCTGCAGGATAACCAAGACAAACAGAAGCAACCAAACTGGCCATTTTATAGGCCTACTAGTACTATTAAAGCCAACATTCCTAGATCACTGTTTCTTAAACCTCACAACATTGCTTTAAATTTAGCAAAGATGAGGCACTACATATGTTTATGTTACTTCTAAAATGTTGGCCTGGTTACAAAATACTGCGCACGCTTTGAACTGAACAGATATTGCAACTGAGTCTGCAAGACTGACAGTAGTTATTTAAAAGAATGGTTACTGGCATTGCTAGCAGAGACATTTTCAGAATATTTTTAACCAAACTGCAAGCTGCCATGCTAGTAAAAGTACTGACACATGTTACAACTACAACCAAAAATCAAGTTCTAACTTCACCCGGCGAAGGCTATGCCATGGTCTAGCAGGATATTCTAGCAGTAGTTGTTGGCAGTCATCACTTCCAGAAGGGCTGGATCTAAAGGGAAAACACATCTGTCCCTGCAGCCAGGAGTTGCTTTCTCAGCTCTCATCTAGGATCAGGTTAATCCATCTCCAGCTGCAGCTCTGCCGAAGACAGTGAAATTTCAGACAGGTGATAAAGGCCTTACGGGACTTTCATCTTTACAGTTTACAGTTTACGGGATTTTCATCTTTACAGTTGTGTGGATTTGGTCCCACACATAAAAACCCTCTTTTGGATTATAAAGTACCAGCTTGCTTTTTAAAACAGGCAAAGAGAGGAAGTGATGACTGAGAAATCAAGAAGTTGTCTAAATGAGAAATTGTATCAAGATACCTAATACTATGACTACATTTTGACTATATATGAATTTTCTTGTTTCAAAATTATCCATGGATTACTTAGAATTACTTGGTTAGAATTAAACCAAGAATACTTGGTTTAAGTATGACTGTATGAACTGTCATGCCAGTAACAGACAGGCAGGGAACACGGTGAACATCAGACTGTTACTGTCCACTGACTGGAACTGGTCAAAATTTTTGTGATAGGAGTTTTCCTGTAAAATCTAAGATTCTTATGCAGCCCCTTTATGTGCTAATACCTGAGCATATCATAGTCATTGTTCATCTTCACATGTCATTTTAGGATATGCTATTAGTAGCCCATTTTAACAATAAGGAACCAAGGAACAGAAAGAGTCCCTTGTTGAAGGTCACACAGGACAGCTGTAGCAGAGGAGGAAATTGAGTCTGAGATTCAGATTAATGTTCCCTAGACCAAAGCCTTTTTCATAGCTTGCTGAAAGCATCTGATCAATTTGTAAGCACTTAAGCTGCTATTTGAACAGACAGGAATAATGGAACATGTTTCAAGGCCCCTTCACTTGCCAACATCATCTCCTGTTTTCAGAAGTGATGGATTTAGTCTGTCTGTAACAGGACACGTGGCCTTGTGGCCGTTGAAGGTCCTGACCCAGGTGCTTCTGCAGAGCCAGCAGAGGAAACTGGAGACTCTGATTTGCCTCTAGGGCATCCTAGCCCCACATGCAGAGAATTGACAGGCAAATATATATATATGGAGTAAAATAAAGAGGATAAATGCTTTTATATGGATAACAGTACAGGAATAATGGGGTTTGCTAATTCCATGGATGACCACTATAGCTCTGATTCTCCCAAATATGACTTTTCCAAAAAAACCTTGCAGCCTAGAAAAAAGTTTACCATAATCTTGAGCATGCTTATTCACAGAAATCAGAACCGACCTCTACAGAAGCAGAATTGTCCTCTAGCCATCTCTAGGCCACCATTTTCTTCTGATTCTGAAGAGAGATTCTCTTTTGAAATAGATGCATGCAGTAACTCAGGAACAATAGCCTACACTTCAGTCTAAATATCCTTTGGTATCCCTTATCTTCCTTCCATGACTTAGTTCTTTTTCCATTCCCTTAGGTATACAGACTGGACATATTAGCATGTAATGGAGCTTCAGGAGTAATTCTGCAAAACAGTTGCTGGATCAATAGGGAGAAGAGCCACACTATCTTTTCTGCAGCTGTACAGTTAATGGATCATATATGGAATACCAACGGATTTTGAAGATGCAGGATATGGTTCTCTACCCTTCCACAAGGCATGTAATTTGTGCTGTCATCCTTCACAACAGGGAAACAACAAGGCTGCGAGGATAAATACCAGTGCTTTCTGGAGCAATTCAGAAGCAATTCAAACACACTCTGATAGTAAGATAT
Organism: Nestor notabilis; assembly: GCF_000696875.1. Lineage (NCBI taxonomy): Eukaryota > Metazoa > Chordata > Aves > Psittaciformes > Psittacidae > Nestor > Nestor notabilis. The sequence continues at coordinate 14,120 of NW_009940572.1, forward strand.
TTCATACTATATGTTCATAGGGACTCTACATCATACGGACTGTGCACTCTGCACCATCCGCACACAAAGAAGAGCTGCTGTAAACACACACAGAGGAATTACACAGCAATGGCCAGTAGATTAGTAGGTGTTGGACTAAGGAAGTTGGTTGCAGTGTATTCCTCAAAGTGGAACTTGGGATCTGAGCACAGAGGACCCTCATTCTGAGAAGGCATCATGAGAGATGCTGTAAAGACTGTGGGGCATTTAAAGTCTGCAGTGGTGGAGGTCACATCAGTATTCTGGATAGGCTAAAGGTAGGGTCTAACTATCTGACCAAAGCAATAAGCTTGTAGTAGTGGCGAAATAACAGTGACATGGAGCTTCCATTACAAGCACTTACTACCACACAAAATAAAAATAACAGTGCTTTGTCCATCTGACAAGTAGAAATATGAATACAGTGCAAACTACTTTCTGACAGATCTCTGCTTCTGCTGATTGCCATTTCTATCAGTCCCAAATCAAATGGTTACTTAATACAGATCACCTGTATCACTGCTGGGCACACAACACTGTTTAGGAGTCAGAGGCACAGATGAGGATGCCATCACTGTATTTTTGTACAAACACAGCCAGCGAGATGGTCTCTTTCTCAGAGACCTTTCAATATAAATATAAGGCAGGAAGAAACAGAAGCAAACAAAACCAGATGGGTATTACAAAACCACTTTGAGAGTATATTGGCAAGATGGACATGTTCTTCTAGGCTCTGTAGACAAAAAGAAATTGAGGAGGTTTTGAAGCAGGGCACTTTTTTTGGCAGATGCTCTTATGTCTGCATTGTTTGCAAAAGGCCTTTGCTAATTAATTGGGAAATTACTGATTTTATTTCTGCAAGGCCACGCAGACAGGTGCAGATAGATACAAGCAAGCTCTGCTCCTGCTCTGAGCTGCCCAGACATAAGCTAGCTTCCATCTGGAAGATGTAGAGTCATGTTAATGTGGCACCATGCCCAAACTAACATACCCTGCCTCTCAGGACTGCTCATTAGCTTAGATTCATGCAGTTATCTTACTTCTGGACTGGGCCTTTTTGGTGTCTGACAAGCTAAGGGCAATGACAAGGTCTTTCTGGCCTCCTCTACATACGTATACCTATATGTCACTACATGTTGTCACCTTTTGTTGAGAAATGGACTGTTAAAAATCACTAATTCTCTTCTCCCGGTTGACCTCCTAAGCAAACATTTGTCAGTCTGCCAAAATGATAAAAAAGCCACATGAATATCTCATGGTTCAACTCACAGCATCACATAAGCAGCAGTAATGGCTGCAGGAGAAGCTAACTCACAAGCTGCCAAAGCACTGAGGTAGGAAACAGGAGTATGGATTACATTTTTGATGAAGGCTGAGTACAGACCATACGACCTGCAGCATGTTTCTGCAATGTGGCGAAGAACCAGGTTGCACTCTCATACCAGAAGTAATTCAGCATCTGCCTGCAATGGCAAAGTTGGAGGAACACTGTGAAGGACTGGATTTCTTCCAGTACTGAAGGGGGAGAGAGGAAGACCCAGCAGATTGCCTCACTGGCTCACTCCCTTCCTGTCATTTCAGGTGGCATGAGTTTTTTAGCTTCTAGATAAAGAGAAAGACATGCAGCTATGCTGAATTTCTTCCCAGTGACCACTGTTAGGATCCATAATCCATCACCTTACACTAAAACAGCAAATTTCACTGTTTTTCTATTGAACTATGGCTACCATGAAAAGATACAGGATTCAGGCCAACTGTGCTCAATTTAGCTTTTACTTTCTATCAGAAATAGGAAATTGCACTCAGCCATAGGAGAATGCTGCTGAGAATGCAACATGAAGGACTCAGCTGGGGGTAAAGGACAGCGCAGGTTACTCTTCAGATTTTAATTCTGCCTCCTTGTGTTTATTTCTCTATGCTAGTCTCACAATTTTCCATGGGAAGCCTCCATTCACCAGTAAATATTTGCACAAAGGTCAGTATAAAGATTACAGAAGGAGATCTAATCATGGCTTTTTGCTTGGCTTTGCAGCCTAAATAATACTCTTTAAATACAGCTTTAAAAAAACACATCAGGCATATACACTCGTATGATAACATTTATAATATATAGATGAGAGATTTTACCATGGTTATACCTGCAGTGTCTTTTGTGAGCAAGCATATGCTTATTTTGTCCAGCCTGCAGCCTGCTAGAGCATCTGTAGCAGCATAAAGCTGCAGCTCATGCACTTCCCATTAGCAGGGCCCATTAGTTCAGGTTAAGTGCTGTCCTAGCTACAGCTACACAGCTTTTGGCCAGTGCAGACCATAGGCGGACCATTTGCTTGTAAAAGAGCACAGACATATACCTTGTGCTGCAGAATTTTCAAGCATGAGCTTGAGAAAGCATTCTATTCAGGGCAATACTGGAACAGGCTGACACTTAAGTCCTTCTGAAACCAGAGGGTAATCTGTGTTTAAACTTAGTCCTGTGGTTTAATCTGCTCTTTTACTATTTTGCTATCCTGAATAGAGATAAACGTAAGCACGTGCTTTCCTGAGTGGAGCTTTAAAAACATTACCATGCAGCAGTTCAGACAAAGATTTATTGGTGTCGAGTCTAGCCCTTATCAAAGAACGGTAACACAAAGAGCAAGCATTCCATCTGCAAAATGAAAAACTGTTTCGCTTTGTAACTATATTGCATTGCATCAGAAAGTGAATCCTACACAGGTAAGAGATGAAAAAAGCCTTCTGTGATTAGACTAATTTTATTGAAAATTACCCAAATGAGAGAGTTTCAAATTTTATATACTCGAATTTATGACTGGTTGGTTCTTCTGAACTGAACTCTGAAATAATTGGGTAAATGCCTTTCTAAAGGTTTAGAGAAATGTCAGTCTTAATCTTTTGCAGCAGGGGTCACCATAAACAAATCTAAAGAAACCTGCCAGCATAGAATACATACACCAGAGCAGACAATAAAATCACTTATTACGGATAATGAATGGTGTCACTGTTGTCAATAAAAAAACCCCAACCAACTGACCAATGTTTTTACATAAGTAATTTCTTTAAAATCAGTTGTACTGGCTTAGCCCATCCTTACAAGAACAGTGACCTAATTTTAAACTATTAATAGAAAAAAAATAAAGTTGACTCCATGATACACACTTAGACTTAGGAATTTTAATGAAGTGCATCAAAGGAGTCAGATGACACAGACAGTATCTCTGAAAGTATTACAAAATATAATCAGACCAAGTATTTAAATATGATTTCAGAGCTATTTATAGTCACAATCGTTTGTTCTTAGTTATATAGTGCACCAAGTTCTATATTTAAAGGTTGCTTTCACATTGGCATAAGAGCAGCATCTGATCTGAAATATAAAAACCCCAGAATCTTGCCTGTTATAAATGACAATGTTTCAGCTGAAAATCTGTCTGAGGTTCTAACATGATTTCAACTGTGTTACATTAGCTGGTTAAATTATTATAGCTCAGTCTTAACAATGGATTTCCCTAGTATTAGAGTAAACTAATAAGCTCTTACAAGGACAAAATTCCAGGTGAACCAGCTCTGAGCCTGCAAACTCTATTACCTTTAAATATGTGAACAGTCATACCGAGGTCTAAGTCAGATCCTCAACTACTGTAAATCACAAGCCCTATTTAAATCAACAGAGCTGTGACAGTTTATATCGGCTAAAAATTTGGCACCAGAGATACAAACCCATGCACAAAGACAAGTATGTCCATAAGTGTCTCTCTGGGCCTTGGAAAGCTATAGAGGTCAGTAAACTTCATAAAAAGAGAGACTGCATTGAACATTATTGTATTTAAAGCCATTCCAGACTGCTAAACACACATTTATTATAAAGTCAAGATGAAAAATTATGAATGATTTAAGTTTATTACACCTTAGTTACATTTAAGACGTTGCCATTCCAAGGCTGGAGGACAGCTGGCTGGTAGTTATGACCACAAGTTACAAATATTTATGATACAAAGCAGAAGACCTTTTAGGGTAATGGAAGCTCAAAAGCGGTTTTAATATAACAGCCTACTTGCTCCACTCTTCTAGTGATGGCTCCAGAAATCAGCACCTATTAAACTTTATGCATGAGATGGACTTCACAGGATCCTTGCTGAATGTTAACTTAGTGAATACAGATGAAAAAGGAATAGATGTAGCGCTTGCAGGGACGCATAATGTTATATGAAACTAGCATGGGCAACTGACACTGGGGACAGTTTTTCCAGCACCAGAGTACAAATGCTTGTATAGTCTGCATGGGTAAAGGAACACTAACATCCTATGTATATTATGCTCTTATCTACTCAGTGGGCTGTGAGAAAGGGATTGCATTTATTTGTGTTGTGTGATCACCTTTGCTACAGCACCAATTTCACACAATGAACATTTTTGCTTCCCAATACCCCCGTTAAAAATAACTAATATCACAGTGGGTTTTGGCAATGTTTCTAACACCTTTCAAACTCCCATCAACCAAAAATGGAGCCTAGGCATTTTGCATCTCCACTCTTCATCCTTTAGAGTGAAAGGCGGCTGGTCCTCTCACATTGTGACAGACGCGAGAGCGCTGCCTCACAGCTCTCACACAACGGGGAGAACCCATACCCACCGACAGGAGGGATCAGGACAGCCG
>NW_009940573.1:0-4207 GCF_000696875.1 Nestor notabilis
GGTTTTTCCTTTTGGTTTGGGGGGAGGGGGGTGGTATTGTTTTTTAGCATCTGAGTTTCATCTTCCCTCCCACACTGCAGCTTTCTTCACAGCCGTCACGCTGCAGCCGGCTCCCATGAGGACAAAGGCCTGTGAGCATGAGGCTACTCCTATCTGTTTATAGAGCACTGCATCCAGAGTCCTCCTGGTCAGGTGGTCTGTAGCCGATCCGTGTCTATTAATCCTTTGATGATGATGGTGATGACCCTACTAATAATATTAAAAAAAGATCACTCCCCCTCAGTGTTACTTGAGCTGAGACAGTGAAAACAACTTATCTTTGTCCTAAGTACCAGGGCAATTATTCCGGTGTTTTCAGGGAATGTGGAAAAGGGAAAATAAATCTATTTGGGAAGAGCTTTACTCAATGTTAAGTCGCTTGAGTGGGTTTCAAAAATGATGCTCATCTGATAGCAATACGGAGTAAACCACAAGCAGCAGGACTTAAACAGACTTGTTGTACTTCTGTTTCTATTGGAAGCGGGGGTTTTTTCTTCTTAGGTGTTGAGGCAATTTGTAGAAATACTTAGTAGGAGAATCTGTTTTCATAAGTGCTATGTGATTGCACATACTCATCTTGCAATCTTTTCTTTTGGAATACAGAATTCAAGTCGTCTAAATGGAAATGGACCCCTAAAAGAGGATACAAATACTGTTGGTATCGCCATAAAAAGGCCATCTTCAGCTCCACCGACAGCTTGCATTCAAAACTGGGCGATTACCAGGCCTTCAGCTACAGATCCATCAAAAGCCCAGAAGATCACTATCAGTATTCATAACAAATTGCCTGAGCGTCAGACTGTGTCACAACCTGACTGTCTTAGCAGTGCTGTGGAGAATGAGGATCTCAGCAAGGCTGTTCCTTCTTCCACAATTACAAATTCTTTCACAGCAGAGTCTACCTCAAATGCATCTACAGTGGCAGTTGCTATTAACATTTCCAAACAGGAAGTTCCTGATGAAATGTTTGTAGAGCCAGCAGTGAATGGAAGTGCTACACTCGGATCTGATACTACGGTCCCTTACAGTGCAGAGTCTTCAGGAAAATCTGAGGCATCGAATGGCGTGTTTAAAATGAATTGCAACATATCATCCAATGGAATTGTGATTGGGAAGGTGGTAGGCACATTGCAGAATTCCCATTCTTTCTGTGAGAGTGCTGAAGAAGAGAGATCCCATCACGAGCTGCCAAAAAATGATTCACTAAATGGTGCTATTAGTTTAGATACTGGATCTAAACAAAATGGACTGAAACTTGATGATTTTGCTTGCCAAGTCCAACCTGCTAAACCTTCTGAGATTTTCTTTGCTAAAACAAATGGATTGCTTGAACCAGTGAGTTAAGTTTTTTCTATCTAGAATTTCTCACCTCTGGTGTGTTTGGTATTCAGGAGCATCATGATGTTCCCAATTCATATGAAATACTGTGAAAACACACAGCACAAATTTCATCGTAACCCTTTGTGCTATTGTCCCATTAGAATTTGCAGACTTGAACTGGCATGTGAGAACATGTCAACGTCATAAAAGGTCAGCTGAGACAGTACTTCATAAGTTTCATAAATATATTGGGGGGGGAGGGTGTGATGTGTGAAACAGCAATAGTGCATATAAGGCAAAGTGATGTTGTCTAACAACTAATGTAGAAATTTTGCAAACCATTTTCTCCTAAAGATAGTATTTTTTTGTCTGTTAACGTCTACGTTTTCATTGTAGATACCTGTAGCTGAGTCACCGATTCCTCAAGAAATAATCTTAGAATCTCTGGCATACAGCCACCTGAACAGGTTGTCAGAGAAAACAAGGTAAACCAAGTATACGCTGATTAAAACAAGATTTCATACAAGTTTATCATTGTTTTACCCGTCTACTATGTCTATTTAATAGAAAGATTTAAATCAGTACAGCAAATTCCACACTGTACATCTAGGGTTGCAAACATCAGCACCGAGCATGTATTATTCTGATACTGAATACAAGCAGATGCCTCCCGGAACAATTCTGTTTCTTCTTAGAATGATTTTCCATTTTTTACCATTGGAATTCTTTCTCTGATCTCTTTTTTTTTTCCATCCTAGGATGTGTGAATGTAAATTCCCACCACCTGCCCTCCCATTTTGGGGAGACAGGGAAATCAATGGATTTACTTTTTTCTAGTTTGGGGGAAAGCAAATATAGTGGTGTTGGCTATTGATGTGATGCAGAGTAGTGAGTGGAGGGAGACAAGTGTGTTCGGTGTGGGTTTTTAATGCAGTATTTGCAGAATCAAGAGAATAAAACACCTTCTCTGGGAGCTGCTGAATGTGTAAGAATGGGTTTCTAAAGGTACTGTCTTACAGAGTCCCTCTGTAAGGGAGTTCAGAAACCTACAGAGTTTACCAGTAGCCTCCAAATCTTTACTTAAGGGGATTTTTACTTCTAATATTTAGATGAAGTTTTTCAAGTGAAAAATGTGGTTTTATTTTGTGCAGTGTCCCTGCACCTCAGAAGTCTGAGGGTGATCGTCTTATGGAAACCGTAGTGACGGAAACAGTGTTTGTCTATGAAGAATCCAGGACGCCTCTTTCCGACTTTGGCTGTGAGGTTGAGAGTCCTTTTACTGCATCAGACTCTGAAACCATTGCTACCAAAGAAGTTGCTGAAAGTATTATAACAAAAGCTGATAATGCACATCCCAGTATCAACGGTCAGCACAAGGTCAGGAAAAAATCCTTGGACACTGAAGATGAATACCTTGGGCAGTGTGAGTCTGAAGATAGTAGAGACAAAGACAAGCCAAGACGACCAAAAGAACCTGCACTCATTTCAAAAGAAGATCCTTCATATATCAAAGGGTCTCCTGAGAGCGAAGAGAAATTAGGGCAAACTGCCTCTATGAAGTCTGACATTGAATGTAGTCCTAAAAAACTTGCATCTCTAGATATTATAGATAAATGCCAAGATACAAAGGACATTTCTAATAACTATGTAGAGGTACCACCTGTTAATGACTCTTCTATTACAAAGCTGGACAAAGTTCTGGAGAGTCAATTCTCTAGACAAAATGAGGGACTGAATAATAAAAAATGCGAAGAGGATAACAGGCAAAAACATGAGGAGAAGATACATGACTCTAAAAAAAATGACAAAGAGCACTACCGAAAGAAGAGACGATACTCTGACTTTGAAGAGAAGGAGAAGCAAACCAGGAGCAAAACAGATGATCATACCTACAAAAGGAGGCGCTCTCGCAGCATGGAAACGAATAAGCAATATCGTCATAAGCAGGACTATTGCAGTGAAGGCAAGTACAGACCTTCCCATAATGAAAGAAACAGTCCAAATAACAGCAAAAGCTCAGGAAAATACTCTCGTTATAGATCCCGAAGCAGAGAAAGAACAGAACAAGACAGGAACAGGTATTATCATTCCAAAGGAGAGAGAACTTGGAGCAGGGAAAGATACTATCAAGATGAATCACGGAGATGGGAAAAATGCAGATATTACAAGGATTATTACTCTGTTCATGGAACAGGAGATGGTAGAGAGAGGAAGTCCTCTCATTTTGATAAAGACTTTGACAAATTGGGTGAATTCTACAAATCACATAGGGATTACCTCTGCAAGAGCAGATGGTCTCACAACACACACTCCCGAGAGGAAGGAGTGCATCACTTCAACAGCCACAGAGCAAACTTCCGTCATTGCTCAGTACCTCAGCAGCAGTCAGAAAAACACTCTCGTGAAAGGCATGCACCTCCACCCGCCTCAGCTCAGGCAAAATTTGACAGCTCTTCCCGGGAAAACGAAAAACATAGGCTTGGCAAGAGGAAATACAGCGACACAGAAGGAAGCGAAAGCGAAATGGAAAAGAAATGCCACAAGATAGAGGACCAAAGAATGAAAAAAGATAAGAAGGTCAAGAAGAAAAAGAAGTCCAAAGATAAATATCGAGAGAAGGATTACAAGTAAGCAGGGATTCCAGCATAATCCACAACTTTTTTCCTGGTTCTTTTCTGGGTGTTTCTCATGCCTGCCTTTTTCCCATTGTTTCTAAGTGATTTATGTAGCATAACCTGGCTAGGGGTTGGTCATTAGCTTGCTCAAGCGAACATAGGAAGGATATTGCTGAATAGCATTAGAACATTAGATCTGGAGCACAAAGTTAGAACCTCTCATGGTTTAAGCC
>NW_009940573.1:4374-5766 GCF_000696875.1 Nestor notabilis
AATCACATCTGCACACTCTTCTTGATTAGGTGACAACAATTATATATGCTTAATTCTACATGTTTCACAGTTAGCCCCTGTGAGGATTTGTGTACAAACCAGGATTTTCTGTCCTTCAGTCGGAGGGCCTGTTTGTTGCATCTAAAGTTAGATGTGCAGAAATTACCACCAAATAGCTGACGCACAGCAAGTCATCACCTGTGGTAAAATAAATAACATTTCACACACGCATCAAATGCTACATCTCTTTTCCTATTTTTCACTTGCATGTTTCCTTCAGACTTCACGATTTGGATGGCCTTGTGTTCCGCATTGACAATGACAATCGCAAACGGAAGAAAAAGAAGAAAAAGAAGAAACACATCAGGAAACTGAAAGACTTCTCAGAATATTTAGATTCTCGTCTCCAGAAGCAGACACAGGAGAAGAAGGGAGCACCCATTTTTTCAGGCGACTATTTATGTGAGCAATACAGAAGCCAGGGCAGTGAACAACCCTACAAGGACAGGCAGCCTTCCGTGGCAGGTGACAACATGAAATATGGCTCCATCCCATCCAGTGAGTATGTGAAAGGTAAGAGGCCACAGGATGTTTGCAGGACTCCTTTTTATTCACAAAGACACTTGCTACACCTGCAACTACCTCTAAATGCTTTTGTACAGTAGTTGAAGATAATGACATGAGACTTCCAGGCTTGTAATACTGTAGTAAAGCACCGTCTTCCCAAAAAAAGAGTGCCAGGGTGATTGATTTAAATAAAATGCTATGTTCAGCTGTTTCATCACATAGAAACGGTGCTGACTGGTTATTCAGACTAACGTCAGTTGGTGTTAATAGCGAACTATCATTCCGCACATAGAGCAGTCTTCTCTTAAACGCAGTTGTTAATCCCCCAGAGGACGCTTTGCAACGTAAGACCTGGAGAGTATGTTAAATTCCTGCCATTGGTTTATTTCCTCCTGATTTTTTCTGTTAGTATAATCTTAAAAATGCAGAGAAACCGGCTGATGGAAAGCTCTTTCCCAACCGGAAGAAACGCATCTGCTCTAGGACTGGTTTGGCTTTAGTGAATGCTCCTGCCAGCAGGTGGCAAACTCGGGTTATTTCTAAACCAGTCAAAAGTATAGGAAGAAAGTAAATGTCTTGAACCCCACTACAGAGGTCAGGGGCATTAAGATTACTGGGCTATCTATGTAGGTGAAAGAGATGTTAACTGATAAACACAGTGATGGAACCCCACTTTGACCCACCGCTTGCAACGCAAGTGGGATATGAGGGCTCTGAAAAGGGATGTGTTAAGTCTGGAGAATTGTAGTATTTCATCAAGCCCACCGATGTTAATGAACTTCATCTTGTGGAAGGTCAGTCTTTAAAAATAATTAAATAAATGGG
>NW_009940574.1:0-39559 GCF_000696875.1 Nestor notabilis
GTATAGCTGGCCTCGGATCCTCTGTATCCCCAGTTCCAAAAACCTGAACCCAGAACACACATAAATACATAGAAGGACACTGGACACTTTTGTGTTCAGAAGATTCACTCTGTCAGGTATGCACTGACAAATTGTACGTGACTAGTTAGAATGAGAAATGCATTTGACTATATTATAAAGGATTTGAGCATTTGCCAGTTTCAATCTGCATAATTCCATGAATTGTGCGGCTTCAGGCAGTCTATAGAGAGGTGACAGGTGATTTTATAAAGCTCAATCTCATCATTTCTAAGTCATCAATAATCTCACTCATCACTGACTGGCAGTGAGAAAGTGTACCTCTGAAGCTACACTCTCTGATCCACTTTGCAACATGAAGTATTGGAGTGGTTGGGCTGGAGCTGAGCACAAGCCATCAGAGATTCAGGAGTTAAAGACTATGGCTCTTCCAGAGAGACAAAAGGAGCTGCAGTGTATCAGGCTGCTGGAGCAACACAATTTAGCCAATAACATTGCCTTTCTTATCTAAACACGTATAATTATCTGTCAGTGTTAATTATTGTGCCAGGGCCTGGGTTAATGGAATCCTATAATGTAGCTTTTGTCACCTATAGCTCCATCTTGTACAGATTTTATGTAAAGCCTTATGCCAAGCATAGAGTGTTGTTAGGCTGTGGTTTTAATTTTGTAAGAAGGTATGCATTTACCAAGGATGAGATTACTAATAAAGGTTTCTGAAATTTTTCTGTTTACTTCCTTTCAAAACACTTTGATTTAAATATATTCTTGCTATGTGTGGAGCCTAACTATTGCAGTGTTGTACTGCTATGGGTGGACCCTCCTGCAGATAACCCAGGAGTGACACCACCAGCCCATCTGTTTTATTTGTCCTTGATGAGCGAAATAGAAGATAAACAAATCACCATTAACAGCAAAAGATAATTGGTCTTTAAAAATCCCTTCATTTATAATTGGAGCTGTTGTACCACAGAAACAGATACGTATTCTAATAGAAGTATTTTTTACCTTGTTACAGTCCTTTTAAATAATGTTATGATGGTAGCATAGAAATCACTGCTTAAAGCACTGTGAATTCTCTTTTTCACAAGAAACAGACCTGAAGTGACAGATACAGAACATGTGAGGCAGGTCTGAGACTATATGTGTTATGAAATTTGTCTTCTGTTCTTGCTCTGATCTCCTCTGCCCTTGTCACCTTAGTTGTGAGCAGCAGACAAGCTTCAGACTGTAGGCAGGTCACAAGCAGTGAACTCCTCCCATTCAGACAAGGAAAGGTTGCAGCATGGAAGGGAAAATACAAAATAAAAATGCAACATCACTCAGCTGACCAGAGGCAGAGCAGGACCAAAACCTCACTGTTCAGGCACATTGATACTGAGTTTATCAGTACTGATAAACATCATCCATTGTTTGGGCACTCACACTTAGTCTGTTTAAAATGTTTAATCAGTCTTGCCCTCAAAAGTTGCCTTAAAATCTTCACCAGAACAAGCACTTGGGCATGTCCTATTTCTGCCAAGCAAGGACATACTGTAAAAAGGTAAAAGCAGTTTCTGTAGTCTTGTGCAGTTTGACAGGCACCCTGGAAGGCTTCTGTGCAGTGATGGTTACAAATGTGTGAACACTTATTTCATTACATTTCAAACAGGGAAAGACAAAAAGAATGCATTCCCTGGCTTAAAAGCATTATGTGTTTCTTAATTTTTTCTGTTCCAAAGATCTGGTATCTACCCACAGTTTTCTTCAAACAAATAGCCTGCACTGTCTAAATGTTGTTTAAGAAAATTTCCAATAAGGACCTGAAAGATTTGACCCAGCACAGAACAAGACCTCAGTAGGAGCAATTGCTGTATCACCAACATAAAGCTAAGTCATTTTGAGGTCTGGGGTAATTTGTTTTATTTACAGTAGTTTCTTATTCAAGTGGCTTGCGTGACTAGCTGCTCACTAAACTACTAATTCACTAAACTATTTGAAAATCAATCAATGAATTATTATTTTCTAAAATTCCAGTCAGTCACTAAAGTGGTATTTTAGTGGAATTCAAGACTTCAAGAATAAGCTTTTGAATTCTGTCTTCCAGTTCAGAACAGCTAAAGCAGATCATTATGAGCTTTGTTCCTGTTAAACTACATGATTAGATATTTCTAGAAACTGAAATATCATCTGAATTCAAAAAACATAAACATCACAGTTACTTTATCTACCATTTAATTTTCCAAAAACAGAAAAATAAATCCTTACAGTATATTCAAAAGAGACCACAGATTTCTTTTTCTATGTCTGTCAAATATGACGGTAATTGCCTACCAAGCATCTATTTTAGAAAAAAACAATGTTTGTGAGATGAAATAATTTGGGTTCAACTATCAAGTCTGCCTTGCATTTCCTGTTCATTTGAGCAAACCTCTGAATTACAAAATTGTAAAATAATTTAGGTTAGAAGGGTTCTCTGCAAGACCCTAAACCAACCTCCCTGTTCACAGCAAGGCTAACTTCAGCTAGAAGAGGTTGCTCAGGGCCATGTGCAGCTGAGGTTTGAAAGTCTCCAGGATGGAGAATTCACACCTTCTGCTTTAATGGTATTTTTTTTTTCCTTGTATTTAACTTAGATTTCCCTTGTAGCAACCTGTATACTCTGCCTCTTGTTTCACAGTGCACCTCAGAGAGGCATCTGTGTCCATCTTCCCTGAAACTTCTCGAAGTAGTGGACAATTGTGATTCTACATCCTCCAAGCCCTCTCTTGTCCTGGCTGTCCCACAGGTGACAGGCTTCAGGCCTTTCACTACCCTCGCTACCCTCCACTGGCCTCTCGCCAGTTTGTTCATGTCACTTTTGTTGCAGACAGTACTGGGCTGTGTTCCAGCCCTCACAAGGGCTGAGCAGAAGCATCCTGCACAGTCTCCATCCTCAGAGGTTTACAAGCCCAGACTGGGCAAGGCCCTGAGCACCCTGGTCTGACCTCCTGCTCCCAGCCTGAATTATTCTATTTCTATATTGGTAGTGACATCCCTTGACCTGCTGACTGCATTCCCACTGGTGCAGCCCAGTAGGCAGTTGGCCTTGGCCACCCCAAGGGCATATGCCTGACTCATGCCTCTGTTGATCTTGGGAAGCTGACATAACAGAGAGGTATAATATGCCCCTGTTTCATCTGGGGTACATTCATTATGTTTTAGTGGCAGACACACACTTAAATATACGAATGGACACAGGGTTAGATAAGGGTTGAAAATGTAAAAATGACTAAGCAGTGCAGGTTAAATATGACATATGCAACAAAGGGGTTATTTCTCATTTTAAAAACATTTTTAATTTTATTCTCCTGTCAGCATCTATGAAGCTGAAGATTCCACAGTGTGACAGTTTATTTTTCTATAACAACACTGATCTCACTCCCCTTCCACCTTTTTTTCTCTAAATGAAAAGCAAATCACAATTTTTTGGTAAGTTTCTGACCTTTATATGACTCTATATTTACTTGCCAAACACATGCTAAGGCAAAGTGAAATTGCTTTTATTTCTGATATAGAACTACATGGTCTGTGTCCAAGTACTTTGGTAAGAAATAATACCTGGTCCATTTTTCTTTTTTGTAAGAAGAACAAAGGATCTGTTCGTTTTCCAGAAATGAAAAATGAAACAGGCATTATTTATAACATCTGCCAAAACTTGCCAGGTGAGCACTTCTAGCAGCTTTGGAGCAAGAACAGCGTTGGCTCTATTTTCTCAATTCTTCTGTGTACACATGTAGGAATTTATAAATACGTTGATGGATTTTTGAGTATCAGTAATAAAGGGCAGGAGAACAACATAGAGCAATTAATAATGTTACACAGTCATGCACTATTACAAGGCCACTAAAAGAGTCACTGAGTGATTAATCAGTTCATTTTCCTTGTGGGTCTAATGAACAATTAATGTTGATTAATAAAGTAATTACATTTTTTTTGCAAAAGCATTACTTGAAATTAACAGAACTGTGGCCTGTCCTGTCTGTCGCCAGATTGTCCCTACGAAACTAATAAAAAATACAGGCTGAGAACGGGGAAAAAAAGATAAAGATCAGTGTAAGAGTCCACAGGTCACAGAGGGTAAATTTAGCAGGTTTTCTGACCTAAAATATATGACAATAAAATAAAGTATCTTTATGTTTCAAATCTCTGAACAGAAGTCAGACATACAGGATGTTGCTGACAGCAGTGGGCCCACAATGGCTATTATAAACCCAAATGCAATCTGTTGCACCAGGATTTGAAGTACTCCTACTCTTACTGCAACATCCTGAAAAAGTGTGAGATGTCCCGGAAAATGAAAGACTGTCACAGAACTGCTTTGAAATCTACAGAAGGGATGGACTTCGAGATATCTTCTATTTGATCATATCAAAGCTTCCTGCAGGACCCTGGAGTAATTTAATACAACTTGATACTCTGCTTCAACACACTCAGCTTTCTTTCTATGTTCTGTTTACAGAACCACAGTGCTTACCAGGCCAAATCACTGATATTTTATATAGAAAAGGGGGTAGATCCTGAAGACAGCTGTCATTTCTATCAAATCCATTTAGGTTTTAATTAACTCCCTTTACAATTAACTCCCTCTCCCACAATAAAGGACTCAATTCCAGTGCCCAATGTGAAATAACTTTAAGCCTAGAGAAGGTACTAGGAAGCAGAAAATATCCTCAGGTAGATGCTAAGTTTCTGACCTCTGGACCCTTAGGACATGATTGCTTCTAATGTGACTGGCAGATTTTGACTGGAGCTCTTTGAGAAAAGGCAGAGACATCAAATAATTTTTCCACAGTCCTTTCCTACTGCATCACTTGGACCAATGCAAATAATAAATATGCCATTCTTTTGGGGAATACATTTCCTGTTCTTGTAAGAGTTTACCAAGTTCCTGTGGCATAACACAAATTCTAATCAGAACAACTGTTATTTCTGTCTCACAACATACAGCTTTGATTACTGCAAAGTATCTATCAGAACTATGCAAAGGTGGAAATTATACTAACAGTTCTTACCATCTGGATAAGAAAATAAAACAAAAGCTTTTTTAATCACAGATGCTTTATAAACACATTATAGAATGGTAATTTTATCCCACTAGTTCATGGGCAAAATATGGGTTAAAGAGAAAAACTTTGTGACAGAAATAACTTAGGAAAAGTAGCTTGTTGGCTGGTGAAGATTTTAGTGTTCTTCAAACTGAGCGTCTCTCCTTTTTACACATGAGACTTGGTCTCACTTATCCAAGGCTCAATTCTGAACTCATTAGTGAACAAAACTCCTCTTGCTTTTAGCAGCGCTTGCCTTTAAAGACAATTGGGCCTGACTAAGCACAATAACAATAGTATGTAAATAAAGAGTACGGGGAAAGGTAAATAGGAAGAGAAGAGATGAAAAGGTGCTTTATGCTGCATGACTGCAATTAGAGTTGAAATAGAAGGGCTTCAGCAGCAGGAGCAAAGCACAGCACATCAGGGTTTTCTTTTTTCTTTTAACTCTGCAGTCTAGGCCTTTTCTTTGTCTTCCCCTCAGCTCAACAGCTGCCTTCATCAGTGTTCAGAGATACCTATGCTTCTTTCAGGTTTCATTTTTTGAGAAAAGGTCAAAAAGAGGCAGGAAAAAACATTAAACTACTCCTTATTTAGTTTTTCTGATCAAATAGGAAGCTGTCTCCTGGTACCCACGAATTTCTGGAAACCACAAATGCTGGGCAGAGGGGCAGGAGGTCTTAGAAACAGTTAGTCAGAGAAGCTGATAAAAAAATTAGCTACACGAAAAAGATTAAAAGAAAACATATTAAATGCATAGATTTTATGACAAATGTTTTTAAATTTATAGCTTATTGTATCGCTTACCAGTTATTTGTCTAGTATTTTTTCTATTCCTTTTCCAACAAAACAGTCCCAAAAATGAAGGCTAAAGCAGTGAAAGATGATGGTTTTTTGTTAAAGAACAAAATTTTCTGTCTACACTTGTAACAGAATCGACTTCGCTTCTCTGCTACTAATACACTGAGCATAACACCATGAGACAATTAATGTATCTGTAGTATCATGTCAATCTGATCTTATACACAGACTTAAATGCCCTCATCATCCATCTGGCTACATATGACCCTACCTCAATAACAACAGGTACAAACCTGCTGGCTTTTTGGAATGGGAAACTTCAGCACTGGAGAGAAAAATGTCACTATGAAGAGGACATGCAGAACAGCACCACCAGATCACACCTCTGCAGTCCAGAGATCTGGGCAACACCTGAGGTGGTCCCTGTTCGCCAAAGGTTATACAGATACAGTCAATGAGTCTCCAGCAAGGTCTGTCTGGAAGCAACCTGCTTCTGCTTGTTAGACCTTTTGCACGACCACCACTTGATCCTTTCAGACCTTCTTCCCATCACTTCTGCCCCACCCCTGAATGGACACCTCAGCTCTCAGGCATCCTCTTTGCCTTGCTGCTCCCTCTTACTCATGTCACCAAGTACAGTGGAGTTGTTACCTTCAGATTCTCACACCAGCACCACAGCAG
The DNA here is from genome assembly GCF_000696875.1 of Nestor notabilis. NCBI lineage: Eukaryota > Metazoa > Chordata > Aves > Psittaciformes > Psittacidae > Nestor > Nestor notabilis. The sequence continues at coordinate 6,567 of NW_009940574.1, forward strand.
GGAGGGTCACAGTGATACCCTGTGTAGTTACTCCTTCTCAGCTGGGGCAGGGAACAGAGAACACCACCTCCTTCTTCTGAGGTCAGGGGCCTGATGGGTTTGCCTTCACACCTCTTCTCAAGGGAGGTGAACAGGCAGATTTGATCAGACAATTTATTAGAACTGTTTTAAAGTGTGTTCTTTTTTTTTAATATTTAGGTGCTTTTTGGAAATTTCTGTCTCTCTTCCCAAGTCTTGGCAAGATACTTACATTTTCCATTCTACTCTTTATCTGGGAGTTAATAATGGCTTTTGGCATCTGTTCTTTTTCCCTTTTTGGAAATACTAAGGCAAATAATTACATAATTAATATGCTTCCTTAGTATGCAACTTATTTCTGTCACTCTTTTAAGTCCCACAGTCCTCTTTAGGCTACTTTGTTGCCTTAATGTTTTTGAATCCATTCCCATTTTTACAGAGAGCCCATGTACATCCTTCTTTTCATCCCTGTGGTTTGCTTTTTGTCTTTTTTTTTTTCTTTGTTTTATAGTCTCAACTTTGATCTGTTTTTCCTCCACACTTGAATAATTTCCTGTATGAATCATACAGATCATGAACTAGGCTGAATGCTACAAAATTTAGGAATGTAAGATTCCTCCAGTAAATAAGGTATGCTACAGTTCTGTAGTTTTGAACGAGCATGTCTGAATTACAAAAATACTGGTTATCAAGGACCTACATAACAGCTATGTTACAGAAAAACTGCACAGGCCTTTTCAAATTTCAAGGAAAACCTGCACTACCTGAATGTCTCAGAACAAGTTAAGCCTCATTTTTTGTGATTATTAAGGTCCAGGGATGCATATTCTATGAATTAGTTTGTTAATAGTGTATTGAAAGGACTACAGTTCTTCTTGCTGCAACTGCACAGTTCTTCAAGGAGATAAGCACTTACTTATGCTGCTGTATAAAGAAAAGTAGCCCTTTTTACCCTCAACTTTATCTTCCCATTCTCAGATTTATTTTTTTTAATGCTTCATAGCCAACCAGAACTAATGGGAAATGTATTTCTTTGTATCTGAAACTGCGAGGGAATACACGGCTCTAAGTTTGCATGTTTAAGAAGTTTCATGTTAAGAAAAGATGTTTGCTGTCACAAACACATCATCTTTTATCCAATCCAAATCAATAGTGGAGGTACAAAACCACAATATAATAAAAAAATTGTGGAAAAGCATTCAGAATATTTGTGGCTACCAGTTTCTCTCTTCTTCCCTCTTTCCAGTTCTGCACGATAGTTTCTCCCATGCTTCCTATTCATGACCTGCACCTCTTTCATCCATGCCGGAGAAAATCTACTGATGAGTTGATCCTGATTTACTTGAATGAAAGTCTATCTTCCAGCTACTCCTCTACTTTCAGTTCAAGATGTCTCATATTTGCTTTCCATCTCAGCTAGGTACCATGATTCCCATTTTCTAATATGTTCATCCTTTATTCTTGTTAAATATTTGCACAATTTGTTCCATGCTTCATCTGAAGTCTGGTTGCTGTCTTTAATGGGACTGGAAGCTTTACTAAACTAACTCTTGTCTTAAGACTGTCAGACTGAAGCTTTTCACATAAATACCAAAAATGACCTCAGTATGCTGAACACAAAATTAATAACCTAGAAGAGAATTTCTAACCTACTCCACTCTGCACTGAGTAGTAACAGTCAAGAAATAGTCTATTAACTGCAATCAGACCTTCAATATAGAAGAAACCCATTACTGATAATGGCACAAACATTTTAAAACTATTTTAATTATTGTAGAACAGCAGATAGCCACTTTTACCCTCTACATTAGTTTACAACCCTCATACTTCAGAGCTCTAGTATTTCCTAACACTCCCCTGACAGTAACTATGTTGAGCATCATCACAGCAGTAAGTCAAGGGTCAAAGAGTAGAACTGATGTTCAGAAGTATATTTAGTGACACAGTGAACTACTGTCACAAAGCAAACCAAGGGAGGGATCAGAAGAATGCAGGCACTCCCAGGGTGTCTGAACACACAAAAACGCCTGTGTAACTTCACATGGTAAGGGGGTAGCACTATATTGCATTATGTAATCTCAAATATCTTTCTAACTTTTAAAAAATAGTGCAAGATTATGGTGGTTGTATTTCACACCATCTGAAATGAAGCAAGAGGATTCCCCTTATCCTTGCTGGTACCTTCGATAGAATCTGCAACAGCTAAAGGTACACAAAAACAATTTACATAGCAGATATATCATGAGTACATAGAGATGATAATGTAGACAGAATCAAGTGGATATCAGTGTTTTCAAGACAAAAAGAAGTCTACCAGACTGCATACAGAAAACTGTCTATGGGCCTAGAGACTACCTGTAACACAGTGCCAGAAAATAAATCCATTTGAACAAGAACATCAGCAGCAGGAAATGGGGCAATGAATCTGAGAAATGCCCAGTGTGGGTGCATATCTACTCCCAGTGGGGAGGTAGGAACACTCCAGTTTACAGTACCAGCTGAAAAGTACATGGATGCAGTGCCTATGGATTAGAGAACTAAGCAGAGGAATGTATCATCTTTGCCTCACAGAAGGATTTACTGATCTTTGTCTTAATGGCACTGGCAGGAAAGCCCAGGGACAGCATAACTGACTACTGTCCCTTCCTCCCCACAATGTTCCCCACATCGGGAGGAGGAAGGGTCCAGGGCACAGGGAATGTTTTTCAAGAAGAGGCTGTAATTCGTACTTCCCCTCGAAAGAAGAGGCATAGAGAGCCACAGAAATTGTGGGAAGCTGCTATGTCACTCTCAGTGTTGTCAGCACCGAAAATACACCTTAGGGTCCTTTTTTTTTTGAGTCCTTGCTCTGTGAAAGTCTATCTTTCAGAGAATAGGTGCTTAGTGGTTTTTAAAAGTCAGCTTCTTTGATGTACATTAAAATGAACACCAGTATTTTGAGCCATTTAAAGCACCAGGTCACTTCTGAAAAAGGTTATTAAGCTTTTGTCTCCATATATACACACTTAGCAGCCTTGGACATTGGCCACTAAAATGATTACAAGTGCCTTAAGCACTTTTAAAGCCCTAACTATCAGTGACTGGAAAGTTTATAACCTCTCTTGAGCCTTGTTGGTAGAAACATAATGAAATACTGCCCTGGTGCACAGCTGACATTTTCAAATGTGTGGATCTTGAGATTCCTGACATCCTTAAATTCTGCAAACAGGAAAATTTGCTGAAAATACTTAGAAAATTTTCTTTTAGTCCTTTTATAGTCTGCAACATTAGTTACTGCTCTTGGATTTTCTTCACCTTTGAGGTAGGGGTATCAGTTTAGAGCTTTACCATGGGCTCTTTGCCTGCAGTGTGACTTGCAACAGGAAGTTGCCCTTATTGCTTTATTCTATTCATCACTCAGTGTATTTGGTGAATTAAAGTCACAGTACCAACAAATTAGGACAAGAAAGAGGCATAATAGTGATACTATACTATGACAAAGACGAAGAACTGAGGTAGGCTTAGGCATATGAACATCTCCTTAAACACTGGGAGTGAGGAGGAAAAAAAATAGCAAAGGAATGTCCTGAAGCAGGTTGAAAAATCCAATGTTTTGTAGAGTGATGTGGATTGACTTAGTTCTTTAGCATCACTGGAGAGTAAATAACACCCATACAGGTTCTGAGCAAAATACTGCAGTAAGTAATTACTGTTTCCCAGAAATGGACTGAGCCCAGCACCCGTGGAACAGTTGCATGAGCAATATCTAAAATAACAGTAACAGCAGGGCATGGAAAAATCCAATTGTTTACTCAATTCCATTCTGCTTTGTTCTGCTGAGATCCCTGTTGAAAGCTGCCTGTAATGAAACACGAGACCTACATAAACTCAGATTTCACTCATGTGAAGGAGTTAAGCAGAATGCTCACTTCAATTTAGCAAAGGAAAAATATTTGCTCATTCATCCTCATCTCACCGGATTAACAGCTGTAATATTCCCAAATAACAGACATGCAGCATGCTTGTGCAATTAAAACAATGTTATAAAGATGGCTGGACAGTGTAGTGAGTAAGCAATGTTATTTTAATTATGTATTCCACTACTGTCTGTTGTTAAACAGGAAGAATCATGCAGTCATTGAACAGGAACAGAACATTTCAGGTGCAAGGCAATACTTTTTAGAAGTGACAGGATGGAACTGCAAGGGCATAGAAATCCTGTGAATTGTTTCTCTGGGACAGCAACATCATCAAGGGACTAATATTCCCTGAAATTATGTGAAGTGCAGATAGGTACTTACAAAGCTGCAGAGAGAGGACTGTGTCATTCACAGATCTGAGATTTTGGAAAATGTGTGTTTAGGAAAGTCACTTTTACATGCCCAGAGGGTGTGTAGGAAAGGAGTCTGTAGAGTAGAAACTGAAGAGATATTATGGTTTCCCACAACAAAAGGTGACCTGGAAGAATTACACCTGGCTGTATGCTATACAGATCCTGGCATAAGAACACCACTGTCACCACAAACCTATTTTTAAGAGGCTTGGCTTTTTTATTCAGTCATTACCATTCCCCTGCAAAGAATGGTAGAGAAGTCTCAAGCAATAATTCTACATCTTCTCTTCCTTTCTTTGCAATCATACTATTTGAAGTGTTGATGGGTGCGGTATTTGTAACTTGCAATAGGTCATTTTAGTCATATTTCACAGAGTGAGTTAGGAAATTCATCAGATTTCTAAAGAGCAGAAAAGGCTAGTATGGCCAAGATGCAGTAGCCCATTAAGCAATTTCTAGACCTAAATGTCAACAATAGGAGGCATTAAAATAAAGTGAAAAACTGAACAGCAACTCTGGACAAGGAAAAGATTTTAGGAAATATGGGTAAAACATGGGCAGATTTATACCTGCAAAATGGTCACCAAATAGGGTACCAAGTAAGAAAATGCCTCAAGGATATAAAGATGTAAAGGAATCCATAAGAAAACATTCAAATTAATTATTATCCTATTTGGGAGTAGTGTAGCATATAGAGGAAAGAAAATTTCATCTGTTTTAGGAATTGGACGTGTAAGCCTGTGCTTGAAAAGAGTCACTTTGAAGGGAACTCTCTCCTTCAGAAGGGTGAGTTTGCTTCTCCAGTGAGTGACATATTCTGATGGTGTAAAGCCAGTACACTGGAACTGTTTATGGGAGGGAAATGCAAGAGTACTGAAGAGATTAGAATAAATGCAAATACTTGCTCTTAAAAATTCTATGTGTCTTGGAAAACTCCATCGATTCCATTAAAAAAATAAAAAGACAATATTGGATCTATGGCAAATCCAATCTATCTGTCCATCCAAATTTGACAGGCAGTCAAATTGTTTCTCCAGCTGAGAATATTCTGCTTAACGGAAGTTCTGAAAAAATAAATAGAAAAAATAATGTCAAGGAAATGTGAATACCCATACAGAGTTCAGAGCAGTTTCATCTCTATGATGAAAATCAAACCTGAGAACTCCTACATCCATTTGAAAGATTGGATGACAGAAGAAACATCTCAGAGGCACAAAGAGGACTTGTTAATCCAGTTCCCACTGCAAGTCAGTGGGGAAGGATCCTCACCTTCTTACATGCCTTTGAATTTTTCCCAACAGGCAATGTAGAAGAAATGATAAACTTCAGGTGGTATTCTCTGCATTCAGTCATTCATATTTATTTTATTATGGGTGAAGGAAGTATAACAAGTTAGGGGAAAAGACAATTGCTCAGCAGCTCAGTCTAAGATCTGTATCAGAGACTCTTTTAAATAACTTTGTTTTCATTTTTGAGGAAGAGACATTCAGTCTGGAATAAAAGTTGTTTTCAAGTATATTGCTCTGATCTAGTGATTTGTGCTCTGTAGGTGTTCCTGTATCTGGCAGCTTTCAGCAGTAAAGCCAAACTGATTTGTCTTTGCAATCATATTTGTCTGGTTTCTACCAGACTGCCCAGAACATTTGTTATCCTACATCTGCAGTTCGCCAACACAGAAGTTCCTGCATTTATATAGAGGTAAAGATAATATACAGATAGTGTCATTTTGAGGTTCCAAGCCACAGATTTCTAATAAAAGCACTTACTGCAAAGCCCACTCACACTAAGAGTGTATTTCCAGGCTTCAGAGGTTTGTGAGGCAATTCAAAATTTGGATCTAAGATTCTCCACAGTGCTGAGTGTTACTTAGTTTCTCACTGCATATAAGAAGGCCACTTGTAAACCTAGTTCCAGATTGGATCTTCCTTTCTATATAGTTTTGAGATCTTTGTTTTCATAGTTTTAGATGGACTATGTGGGTCATAATGCTAAAAAGAAAGCTACTGACTGTCAAAATCACACAGACCTTTTTGAAAACTGAAATTATTTGAACAAGCAGGAGCAGTTGTTATCTTTCCAAGAAGAAAAAGTCTCTTGGCTATTTTGTGATAGAATTACATGATGTTTACTTATGCTAATATCTCCTTTTTTCAAGGATGTTTGTTTGTTCTTTAAAAAACATGTTTACATATTTAATGAGCTCTGTTTGAAAAATGAACATCATGTCTGGCAGGTAACTTCCACACTAATGCCTACAATAGAAGACAACATTAGTAAAACAAACACTTAAGACCTTGGGCGCTTTCAAAGATTAAAGTAATCTAATTACTTTCATTTATTTTTTCCTGGAGTTTGAGGTGACTTCAGCCTCTGACTATAGTCTAGCAAAGCCATGTAATTTTGAGAACTCAGTACTACTAGGAAACCATATGCAGTAAGAATTTCAATATAAGTTTTTTAAAAATTTCTTCCTTCTGTGTGTCTACTCCTGTTGTACACAGAAATTCCCCAGAATTTATTCTGTAATTTTTCCCATAGAAATGACCACAGACTTCAGGTCTGTGAAATTCACAGATTTTGGAGGAACTGTCAGATGTTCAGTTTCTCCTTCAGGAAGTTTCTTGCCTTCGTCCTGCCACAGACCCTTCCATTTTTCTGGCATACAGGTCTGCTGGCAAAGACTTACCTTCCTGCTTCGAACAGGTCTGACATGATTGAAATAGAAAAGATGCAAAACAGATGTCTATAACAGGGTTGATGTGCTACCTTATTAATCTTTCCACAGGAAGTCATTTCATCGATCTACATTTTGTTTAGGTTGCTGTTGACAAGTATCATGGGTAACAGCCATACACTTGTGTAGCTGAGAAAGGTGTTAGTGTTCCCAGAAAGGATATAGAGGGTTGTGTTAGTCACAAAAGACTTAGAAGATATAATATTAAACACGACTTAATATATTTTTAATAACCAGTCATTGCTTCTTCCCATTTACAATTTTTTTAAATGAGTAGAGGGCACAGGTTCTGACTTCACGTATTTCCCTGCATCTCACAAATGCTAGTAACACTATTCCTTTCCTCAGAGTAATTCCAGCTCATCATATAAATATGGAAAAAAAAAATCTGATACTCATCTTTCTTTCATTTAATTTTCCTAAGGAATTTATCGAAGTTGTGGTCAGATGTTTGCTATATGATATTCCTGCTAAGCACTAACATCTGATGCAGTATGATGCTAAAGAACAATCTGAAAATACGAATTACAACAAAGTACACATTATTACTACAATGAATTGAACTGATAATAGAAAGCCCTGCTGTCAGATATCCCTTTTTACAGTTGAACTTCACATTAATATTGCAGTAGAAGATTTTACTGATGCTAATGCAGAAGCTTGGTTGTGCTTTTTTTCTGTATATTTCTAGTCAGATAAACAATTATCCAAGTGAAAAATATGTCTTTCTCATTTTTATAGCATTGCAAAAAAACTGTGTTTCTGAAGTTCTTTTACCTTTCTGGAAACTGATATTTACACATTTTGGAAGTTAATGCAGTGAAACCTTACTAACTGCTGACACTTGGGTTTAGTGGTCTTCATTCAGATGAGTGAAAATTAGTATATGCATTGCTTCAGTATCATCTTCTGCAAGTACATACTTTTCACATAAAAACCTGAGGGTTTTTCACAGAAATAAAAAGCAATTTGACAAAAGAGGTGGCAAAACAAAACAATAATTTTTAGGTAAGGCTTTAGCACAACAAATGTAACAGCCATTCTGCTGTAGGAAGGGCAGAAGGAAAAGATTAAGGGGCTGAGCAATTGGTTTGGATTAGGGACACCCAGAATATTAAAGTTCCAAAGACACAGCTAAGTGGGCTTTTCCCCTTTCAAGTTGTAGGAATGAAAACACTCAGACAGTTTGCTGGAACCCTTTGAGCTGAAAGAGTCCTCTTTAGGCAACAAACTTCACCCCTGAGAGTGACACTCTGCCGTTAGGACTACAGGATGATTTTTCTCTCATCTTGGCTGTAACCCAATGTTAACCTCCAGATTTCAGTTCTGAATGACTTTTTACTCACAGTACTGTATCTATGAGAAGGCTTGATCATGACACTGAAAGCATTGTTTACTCTGTATTTTTTCAGTACTTTCTCTTCGCTTCACTTACAACAGATGACATGGAGAAAAATTGCAGGAAAACACATTTCTGCTTCCTGCCAGACAACATAAGTGATTCCACATGAGTAGCTACACTTTGGGTGATGGAGATCTGCCAGTGGAAGGGTAAGACAGCTGGGGGGCACTGGTTTTGCATAATAGATTCAGATGGGGCAAGGACTGAGAGTTAATTGAGTTAATTTGATGCTAGGAGATCAACCATTTACCACAGGATTATTGCTCCTTAATGGAGATGACAGTTTTGAAAGGACAGGCAATATATCTGCTCAATTACTAGAAAAGTTGGAAAGATCTATAACACAGAAAGATCAAAACTTTTGCAGTTTATATTAATAGTAGCCTTAGTAGGTTTTTTTAAGATTTGGAAAAAAAAAAGGCCTTCCCCTGCTGTCTTCACTGGTTAGATTGAGGGAGACATTATAACACCACAATTACAATACATAACATTGGATTTTCTCTTCTCAAAGGGAAAAGTCAGATTTGAATGTTGATGTCTACAATGCTCTGGATGACTATAGAGCAGTATAAAAATTATTTGAAACAAAATCTTTGCCAAGCATTATGTAAAGTAGGATGTTAAAAGGCCTGGAGAGAACAAGGGTCAAGCTGAATGCACTATGGAGCCAATTTGTCTTCAAGTTCCTGGACAGACATGACAAACCTGATACATCCAAAATTGAACAGAGTTAATCCACATATGCTGTCTACTGCACATACAACACATCTGCTACTCCCAGACCTATTGGATTCACTACACACTTAGCCATTTAGATTTTTCAGACAAAAACATGTGATCTTATACGTAAGTGAATTAGTTAATTATTACACCACAGTGAAGTAACTGTGAATTCACTAAAGATGCCATGGATCTACATATGAAAGCTGTAGTGGAAAATTTGGGGAATGGAGTTTCTGACTCCCACAGTCCTTCATTCCATAAGATTGAGAAGGTAAATCCCACAAGATCTTTTTTATTTCAGTGTCTTCATTTTCTTAATAAGGATTGGCTAAGAAGGAAAGGAAATTTGTATACTCCAAAATAAAGGAGATGCATTTCATTAGACAACCACTAATGAAAGTACATCTCTGATGCCAATAGAAAATAATGCAGTACATACAGAAAAATATATATTAAATACATGCATGTGGTGTTACAAAGATTCTTCTCTCATAAACTTCATTTTCCCAATTAAGAACAGAATACAATCTTATGTGCAAAGACTGCATGTACCTCTTTTTCCTCTCCTGGCTTTGACATCATCTTGCAGCTCTAGTTATTACTGCATAATTGTCTTGAAATGTAGTTATTGTTAGGAATTGTTGCAGATGTTCCCTGTGTAATTCAAACTAAATGAATACAGAATTAAATTACCAGTGCAAAGCTTTACCAGTGCAAGGTGCAGTAAAAATGGTAAATTATTCTCTCTCTTTAGAGGAAAGTATCCAAAAATGTAATGGGAAGTTAAGTAAGCAGTATTTTTTACTCAGGAATCTAGAAAGATTCAAGAAAGGGTGTCAGAGTTAGTGGGAAATAGCTTAATATATTGTCGCCATTCAAGAGATGTAACAGTGAAGTATTGTTCCTTTGTAACTCTTATTAGGGGGAAGTCAATAAAAATGCCCCAGAAGATGCTTTAAAATTTATTGGGACCTAGGATAATACCCTGGACAGGGGAAGTTTGTGGCTATTTTATACCATATTCCATGGCTTCTAGGACTTTTAGTTATCTTCAGATAAGCTTAAAATGTGTGAAGACCATGATGACTGTGAGTACTTCCCCAGCTGTCAGACCACAAGAAGGCCACAAGTATTAAATAAAATACTTTGAAGTGAGGGTCTGGATCCCCAAACCTGTAAATCAGACCAGTCACACTGTATACAGTTGAAGAGATGTGTATAATATGCAAGTTATGTACAATGGCATGGCAAACATCAGTATTTCAAGGTCCATTTCAGAGCACCAATCATGAGTGTGGTACTTACATTCAATAACTATTCAAAGGCCAACACAGAAATGAAAAAGCAATTTATAACCTTAAAGGAGGTATGCAGCCAGTACTAGGGGTTCAGTAGAAAAGGTGCATCTGCCAGTAGCTTTCAGACAAATGTATGTGGATATTAGTGCTCAGTGAATCACTAGTGACAGAATTGAGTTTTGGGCAGCTGCATGAAATGAGCAGCCCATGAATGTCTCTGCTTTAACTTATTAGCGTCACTTTATTTGTGTTTACAAAACAAACAGAGGTTAGTAGGGGCCATACCATTCTTAATTTTCTGAAATGAAGTGTCATTAATATTTTGGGCAATTTTGGATCCTGAGTGGGGTCAAAAAGCCTGCGGGGGGGAAGTTCAGTGAATGTACCAGATGAAAAATGTGAAGTTATATGCATCTGAGTGAACTTTGGGTTGTTCCAAACAAACTGGTTTGTTTGGGGTTTGTTTCTTGTTTGTTTGTTTCCCATGAACATTTTAAACTATGACAGGACTGGTACTTTCAAATAGGTCTTGATTTTGTGAACACAGCTAATGTAATCAGTAAAATCTGGATGTTTTCCAATGTACTTCTTTTATTCCTGTAGAAGTCAGTGCTGGCTGTAAAACTTCTCTAGACTTCCACTGAAGTCAATGACAAAACTCCATCAGCTTTGAAGAGTGGAGGTTTTACTTCTGAATGGAACTAAATGTCACTGGGGTTTGGTTTTGTAGTTGGTGGTGCTATTTTTAATATGCATCATTCATGACAAATTTGAAGTGAAATCTGGGTTCTACATTAGCCTTTAACTCTCTAGAGAAAGCATTGAGTTTGATATCTGAACTTGGATTTACACCCAAAGCAGAGAATAACCTTCTTGTCTTTCCAAATCAAGTTTAACATATGTTATAGGACATAACCTATAAGTACCTTTCTTGAACTATCGACTTGCACAGGCTGATTACTTACATGAAAGAGAAGCGAAGTAGCTACAGAGTTTGGCTCAAGTTATACCGCTAATTCTGCCGTTAATCCCTGGGCTCATCCAGTCTATAGGGACAGAAAGAATATGTTCAGAGCATGAGGTTGGGTTATTTTGCCTCTCATGTTCTTTGCCTTAAGCTAAGATATGGAGAGCAGTAACTTCCAAAGTTGTCCCACAGCACCTAACCTGTTCATTAAGATCTTAGCCTTGTATTTCCTTGCCTTATAAAGCAACCCAGAAAAATGTCTTCTGGAAGCATCAACATGTGTCGTGGTTTAAGCTCAGCTGGCAACTTGGAACCACGCAGCCGCTCGCTCACTCCCCCCCTTTTCCTTCCTCCCCCCGCTCCCGGAGGGATGGGGAGGAGAATCGAAGGAATGTAACTCCCGCGAGCTGAGATAACAGCACTCCAGTAACTAAGGTATAATACAAACCACTACTGCTACCAATAGTAATGATAAGAGGAATAACAAGGGGAGAGGACACAACCGCTCACCACCCGCCGACCGATACCCAGCCTGACCCGAGCAGCGATCTGGGCCTTCTGGGTAACTCCCCCCAGTTTATATACTGGGCATGACGTGCTGTGGTATGGAATACCCCTTTGGCCAGTTTGGGTCAGGTGTCCTGCCTCTGCTTCCTCCTGGCTTCCCCTCCTCCCTGGCAGAGCATGAGACTGAGAAAGTCCTTGGTCAGAGTAAACATTACTGAGCAACAACTAAAAACATCAGTGTTATCAGCGTTGTTCCCAGACTGAAAGTCAAAAACACAGCACTGCACCAGCTACTGAGAAGGAGAAAAAATGACTGCTATAGCTGAACCCAGGACAACATGTCATTGCTCAAAACTTTAAGGTTTTCTTTCTCCACCACTTCCAAGGTGCATCCAGATCTTATCACTTATTTCTGTGAAATAGGTTGGCTGTTAGAAAGAAATTCTTCACTATAAGGGTGGTGAAATACTGGAACAGATTACCCAGAGAAGTTGTGGATGCCCCATCCCTGGAAGTGTTCAAGCACAGATTAGATGGGCCTGCTCTAGTGGAAGGTGCCCCTGCCCATGGCAAGGGGGTTGAAACTAGATGATTAATAAGGTCCCTTCCAATCCAAATCATTCTATAATTCTATGAAACACTAAAGTCTTCAATCTCTTTTCTAGGTAATAGTCTGAATAATCAGTGCAATCTTACAGTTGTCTCTGCCTTGATTACTCTAGCCTTCAAATATCTCTTCTCTGGTTTGGGGTTTTTTTTGGGGGGGGGAGTTGTGTATTGGTGGGTTCTTTTTTTTTTCAAAATGTTGCCAAAGTGGTCTGTACTATGCATAAATCTGACCACCTCTTTTAAACACACAGTCTATTTCTAATTACTCTTTCTTGCTCTATACCACTTTTTATGATGACCTTACAATTAAAATAATTATTTTTAGGAAGTCTTCAAGAAATTATTTGGGGTGAGGTAAACTAACGATAAGTAAGGCTTCAGTTCAAAGGTTTTGAATGCGCAATAAGCCATAGAGCATTTCCATACCTAGTATGCACATTAAGTCATCTGACTGGGTTTCTAGCTGACTCAGAACCCAAATAAATGAAATTTTAACTTATCTTTGTCTAATATATCAGATCAGTATTTCTAGATTTCAAAGAGCTTTGTTTGTGCTAAATAAACACTAAAACAGATTGCTACAAAGTTTTACTGTGATGTTTTGCACTTAGAGTATCATCTGTCATAAGTTTGCTCTCAAAGCACTTTACAGACATTAACTAATTAGGCCTAATGACACTTCTCTGGAAGCACTGAAGTGTAATTAATTCCCTTTTGTGTAAAGGAAATTTAAGGCACAGTGAGATCAAATGTTTTTTTCCAAGGTCATGAAGGATGGTGCAAAAGATGTGGGAACAGAACCCAAATAGTCCAATCCTTCAAGACTGTGCTTCAGGCACAGGAACATAGCAATCATGTGTGGGAGGAGGACAGCTCTTCCTTTCCTTTCTTTGTTATTACAGAAGTACAGGAAATTAATAGTTGCACAAACATGCTTTCGTTAATTCCACACTAATGGCCTACAAAGGGTGCCTGTAACAGTCCATTAGGAAGGAAGTTATCTGCCTCCTCCAAGTTCTGTGTGTAAACAGCAGTGAAAAAACTGTGTATGCCCAAGTTATCACTCTGCTGAGGACAAAGTATTCCTCATGTTATCCATTTTTATTGATAATGTCATTTACAATTTATTGTAGAGTTGTTTTTTTAATCCTGTGCATTTGTATTCCTCAGAGTTAAATCTTATGGTGACAAGAAAGAGGCCACAGAATTTCAATTTGTGTGAAAGAGGTTATCTCAATGACTTTTGTAGATATGTAAATTCATGTCTTAGCTTTTGCTGTAAACTTTAAACTTTGAGAATGTCTTTTAACTTTTAACTTCTGTTTTGTTTTTTTTTTTTAACTTAAGGTTTAAAGTAGGAGTTTTCCTGGCCTGCAATGAGCCACCATTAGTTACAGGAAAAAGACAGGTAGCCCCATCTACAGATAACAGCTAACGCAGTACTGGGGAAAAAAAAGAAGAATATGAACTAATTGTTCTGATTTATAAGCCAGTTGTCCCCTCTTCTCTACATAAATCTCTAAGGGTGTCCTCTAACTAGAGTCTATTATAAGTGAAATAAATATATATGGTTAAACCTCCAAAGGTGATTAGGTATCTAACGGTGTGAGCAGATGCTTCTGAGGTCCTCATGCAACTGAGGGCACCTGAGTCCCACTGAATGGAGAATAAGGATAAGGAGTGGGCAGCTTCATAGGGACATCTCCTTTGATTTCACACAAATTGTCTTAGCTTATAATTTTTTTAACTGTTTTTGTGCCTTGAGATTTTGGTTAGCTGTTTTGACCCACTATTAATGAAATGATATAATGAAACAGAAAAAAAAGAGACACATGCTGAGCATGTGCCTCCGTAGCTGCTTTACTCAAAGGTTAAGGAAATGGGAACTTAAACTTTGAAGAAATATGAACTTTTTTTTTTTTTTTAAATAGCCACAAGTATTTTGTCGTATTCACAATGATGGATTTAGCAGCTGAAACAGGCAACAAACAGTATATGAACCAAAAGGTAGTTTATAAAAGGTTCCCCATCTGAATAGAAAATTCTTCTTTTTTTTTCTATAAAATAAGAATTTATTTTATGAGTTTATAAATTGCAGCTCTTAAACTCTTCATTGAGAAATCGACTATAAACTAACTGCGGTTCTTTTAAAGACTACAAAGAAATGTTTCACTTTAAATGGATACCACTGACTTTCCCCTATACCAGCTTCTCTTCTGACAATTATTTTCCACTGATGCTGTAACTATTAGCAGTGTGGCAGCACTTGGAACTCGAGATCAAGGTACATTACATTTGCTGCTGCTGCTGTAAAGCTTTGCTGTCCTCAGTTTGAACCTATGTGGGTGAAAATGGCTATTTCAGAAAACTAGAGATACAATCTGCAGGGTTCCAGATATCCAGCAAGGCTATTACAGCCTAATATTTTAGTATCTAATTCCAAGGGCATCCAGCAACATGCACTGCGCAGAATGACTCCCAGCTGGCAGTGCTTCTAAAAGAAACCAGACGTTGTCTTAACTTGGTTCCAAGTTTACAGATGTAATTGTGTACTGAGGGCCATGTGGCTTCTTGAAACAGAGCATTTAAATAATGAGCATTTAGCATTTACCTTAAAGTTATGATGCTAACTCATTCCACTCTTCTTGCACCTGAGCTGTAGAATTCTGAACCAATAATGATGCTTTTGCCTATCTTTTCACATGGCCTAAGTGTCACAAAACATCAATGGTTTCTTAGTCTAGTTAGCTGTGTTATGCTTTCAATTTCTCCCAAGATCTGGCATGTTCCATGCTCACTTTAATTTCTCAGCTTGGACCTTGATCCTGCAACTGGACACACACCCCCCCCAGTAGGCACTGATATATGAAAGTGCGCCACTGCTGGTCCTTTCCCCTCTGCAACCTTCCTTCCAGACTCCCTGCATGATCAGTGACCCCTTGTTCGTTGCTGAGGCTGTAACCTTCAGTGGAACAAACAGTGGTGCTCCACTGATGCGTATGCAGCAGCTCATTAGCCAGTCAAAGCAGGACAGCCTGGCCGTTTGGAACCAAGAAAGAGGGAAGAAAGTATCCTTACAGATCATTCAGAAGACTGAGGGCTCTAAGGACATGGGGGAATAATTCTTTTTTGTTGTTCTGTGAGAGCAGTCATCTCTCTGCTATACACAGACCCTCATGTCCAAGAAAAAAAGCCACTTGCACACAGAACAGGAAACCACAGCCTCCAGTCCAGTGATCTGACAGATTTCTGCCCCCAGACATTTCACTGCTGGACTAAAATTGTTCATCCTTGGACAATGTGATTTTTTTCATTTCTTTTTTTTTTTTCATTATACTTGTATTAGTCCACCACATATTGCAGACTGCCTGAACAGTTTGTGTAAAATCTGTAGAGACCAGTGAGTTAAATATCAGTTCAGAAATACACAAGCTGAAAGCAGAGGCTCAAAATGGAGACAGTTTGTCAGCAACCTCTTCACTTCCTCTCACTAATAATACGACTGCATTGTAGTACTCATAGCATAAACGCTTGCAATAACGTTACTGGGATTGCCGGAGAGGCATAATATATCCTCAGGTTTATTTATTATTATGCTAACAATTCTGACACCCATAAATTTGTCTGTCAAGGTTTTCATGATCAGCCTATTTTTCTCCTAGTGTATGAGAGAAAGCTAGTAATTTGCTGGTTTATGTTTGTGTTTCCGTATCTCAGAAACAGATTAAAATTTACTCTAATACTGTAGGATTTGAATTAATGCTTGAACCCTTAATTTACCTTTCCCATGTGTAAAGTAGGAATATTTATCTATGATCTACTTAATAGCCATCTTTCAAAAATGCTGCTATAAAAATATACAACAATTTAGAAAAAGAAAACATAAGAGGCTCCAAACTGTATTTCGATTAGAGGATTATGCCAAAACACATAATATCATATTGCTAACAGAGCGGCACTAAAATAAAAAATCAGATTAACTGCAAAACCAGATAAAAATTACTTCATTGGCCCATATTGCTGTGTCTGAGTTGGATGGCATTCAGAAACCATGCTTGCTAAATGACTGAACAATACAAAAAACTTCTTTGTTTGTAAAGAACTATATTTAACTCAATCTTCTAGAAAACCAGAGGCTGCGCCAAAACTCACATGAATGCGTATTAAAGAAAAAGTTCAAATTAAGTACTTTAAATAACTGATACTTCTGCGTGCTGGTGAGATAAACCTCATCTAGTACCATCAGATTGTCATTTACTTCACTTGTTTTAGATAAGTACCTTAGGGTGGGCCGAGCTGCCTCTGAGACTCATAAAGAGGTAACCTGGCAAACTAGTTTAGAGCAGTTTATACCCATGCTGAAAGTGGATAGAATAAAGGGACATTAATGTTATCCAGCGGCCTGTACATGTAGTGTTGATAGGTGTTTTGTCTGTAACTTCCAGGGAGACCTGACCATCTCAGTGCGGTATGACCAAATCAGCAAACTTGTAGGAAAGGAGACTGGTCTAAACTTGATATATGTTTTTCATTATGTGGCTAATTCCTCTAGTTCTCAAAGTGACAACTGCTGCCAGGAGTTATTTTCAGTTTTCAAATTCTATCTGGGAGCATCTTTGCCCAGATTTCAACTAATTATACAGTGGATGTTTAAAGGTAGCTTTTAATTCCATAATGGACCCACCACAAGTCTTTTTTTACTATGAAAAGTGCTGAATATGGATTACATGTCACTTTTCCAGAGAGATGAGTGTAGGAAAGACTGTAGGTATCACAAAGCATCTTAGTTTTACCCAAAGTAATAACTAGCCAAATTTGATTTATCTGCAATAAATTTTTTTTTGGAAGTGCTAATAAATTTAGAGAGAAAAACTTTTTAAGGGAAGTACATATTCAGGTACATCCATATGCATAACATACAGAAATGTGTACTCCTTAGAAAGTATGCATTAAGCTAAACAAACACACTCAAAATACAGTATACTCTTCCGGATGAGCTGCTGGCCAAGCTGGAAGATATGTCTTCAAGTAGTCAAGTTTCATGAAGTAGATTATATGGTTCCATCTTTAACTCAGCACATGTAGTAAAACCATCCAGAAATACCTCGATCCTATCTTTTGTTCAACAGTTGTGTCTCTGGGCCAGTTCTTAGCCTCTGCCCTCTGCCACACACAGTGCAATTGCCTTGTCAGGTACCTACTTCTTCCATGTTCTCATTCTCATGCCTATACTAGTTTCACCCTGCTCCCAAAGATGCTTTTCTTCAAGGGCTGCTCACCTGTTTTCCTGTACTGTCTTTTGGAGGTTATGCTCCACAGGAGAGTAGAGAACACACAGTTCCAGGCTCCAGTTCACACAACCACCTCTTGTAAGCTCAGCCTGATGGCACATCTAATGGGTCATGGTCCCAGCTGGGGGATGTGAGCAGCAATTGTTAATATTGCTGAACCATGAGGCAGCAAGAGCACTTCTTTTAGTCCTACAAATCCCTTCTTTCTACAACACAACCTGCATCAAGAGAAGAGGAATAAGAAAGCATTTGGCTAAGGAGAGCTATTTGACCATAAGTTTTCAGCTTTTTTTTTTTACTCCTTGCTCCTCTCAGAAAGCTGTATTGTTTGTACATGATGGAGAGAAGATATTTACATTATAGCCACATCAGATTGACAGACATTTCTTTCTTTCCATGTTATCTGAATGTGGGCGTCCCTGATCCTCTTGCTGTCACTTACTGGCCTTTGCAGAGGTTGTGCTTGGTCCTGATGCTCTTTGTGAACCATTCACCCTTTTATCCCAGTAAGACATTCCCTCAGACAGGCTTCTAGGGAGCCAGTGCTGTTTTGGAAAACTGGGAGTTTCTGTAAAAGAGCTCAATGCTTTAATTATATATATCTCAGGCAGGTCCTGAGCCAGGGCTTCATTTTCTCACACAATAAGGGGTGGAGAAAGTTTTCAGAGTGGAAGTCATGAGCCTTTCCCTTTCAATATCAGGGTCTGAGAGATGCCCAGTAGCCTCTGTGATGCACTCTAATATTATAAATCAGTGGGCTATCATGATATTTTCAGATGCCTGCTGTCAGTAACTGAAAAGAAATCCGTATCCTGCCTGCGAGCCAGGAAAACATTTCAGGAAATGAATGCTGCATTTGTGGAGAGTAGAAAATGTTGTAGAGTCAAAAATTTCATTTCCAGCAAATCTTTAATTAAACTTTCATACATCAGGAATTAGTATGCACATGCAAGCCATTCACACAACTTTTTATCTTATCACTGCAGGTGCTCCAAAATCATCTTGGTTCCTCTTTCCAGCTCTGACCCTATTACAAGGAATGTGTAATTCCCTTAGGCAGCTACCAAGGATGTTTGCCTCATGTTAAGGTGTTCATTAAAAGCAGAATACCTTAGGAATAAATGGATGCCATGAAAGCTGGGAGCTTTCTTTAGGGAAACTTTATTAGAATAACACTCTATGTACCTAAACATACAAAAATATACATGTGTAGACAGGCAAAGACAGGAGAATTCTTTGAGCTGACCTTCAGGTAGTCAATGAACTACCTCACAAATTACATATTTAGTACTTGTAGTAATCCAGAATGCAGAAAATGTACTAATTTTTCATTCTTATCTGATGGAAATGCGTATCAGAATGCAAAAATATCATTTCAGTTCCTTCATTTGCATAATGTGGTCATTTGGAAATAGTTTCATTCATCTGTAATCTCTGCAGAGGAGGTTATGAAGTATAATTTGGAATACCAAATCAATCTAGAGTTTATAACTGTATCAAAAATAAAATCTCCCATTGTGTATGGAGAAGCAGAACCATAAACTCAATGACATTTTAAACTATAAAGCTGTTACAAGTGTGCACAGGATCTGGTCCAAGCAAAGTCCTTTTGCAAATTCCAAAGCAAAGACTATGGAAAAGAAGAACTGAGACTTCCCATATATCCTCTCTGACAAGAGCTCTGTTGCAGTTCTAGATTCAGTAACAAGACATATAATATGGATTTTCTATTCTCATCAGAATTAGTAGGATAAATACATCCCTTGACCCACAGGTACCATGCAGTGGCCCCACTTGTCTGGAGCTTGGGAAAAGCAATCCTACCACATCTCCTGAAGTCAGTGGGAGTTTTGAGCCTAATATTACTGTTAAATATTTTACATTTACTGCCATCACTGTGGCCTAAGTTGGTCATGAAGTCTGAAAATCTTGTAAGCCAAGCATGTCCAAACATGTTTGTATCCTTAGCATATATAGCTGAAAGCAAACATAAATGCCAGGACATCAAGTGTTTATGTAGAGACATGACTAATAATATACCTGAAGGGCTAATACGTGGGTTTGAATTTTGTATTTAATCTTAAAAAGTCTTCTGCACAACTATTACTGTTAATAGTTGCTACTAATATCAGTAGGGGGTCTCTCCAGTTACATGTGATTAAATTTGCTATTCCTGATAGAGCAGAGAAGCATCTAGTATAGTTAGTGTTTCTGGGAACTACATTGCCACTTCTGAGAAGAGTTTTGCTTTGTTTTGTTTGCTTTGCTTCATATCTGTACCCCCTGCTGCATCCTGTAGTTTGTTTTTCTTTGTTCTTTCCTTCTTTTTAGTTTAATTAAGTGAATTGAAGTGAACAAAGCCTCAGACACTAGTAAATTGCCAGTTGCCACAATACTGAGCATTCAATGTCCGTGGAAATTACTTTTTGCATCTTTAATTTGCAGGCTGTATGTAATAGGAGTATAAGAAGGGTATGTCCCACAGGATTATTAGACAGATGAAAAATGTGATTTAATAATAGTGGAATAAGTAGAACAACAAAGCAATGAAAGAACAGCTAGAGAGAGCAGATTATTTGGAAATAGTTACATGCCGGGTAGCAAGGAACACTGTTCTTATCCCTTCTGATTTGACAGAAGTGCTTTTAGGAAGAAAGGGTGTTCATATACATTTTACACCTGAATTTGCAATGGACCGGGAAAATTATGAAGGCAAATAAATGGATCCAGGTGTGCTCTATTAACAAGTAGATGTTTCCAAGGTTGTTTTTGAATCAGTGGGGTTTTGTGTTAACAAAATCCAAACCAGTCTTTTACTATAAAGTAACAGAATGGTCATCCCTGGATATCGTATGATCATTGTTACAGTGACCAAACAAAGGAAACTATTTTAATCTTCCACATATGGATCATAAAACACACAAGAAAATGTAACTCAGCCATTAAACATATGAAGCACTCTTAGTATGATGATGATTAGAGGAAACAAGAAGGTGGAGGGCTGTTCAGCAGACTAAAGGTCAACAAAGTCATATGTTTGATGATTACTGGTGAAATGATGTGATAATTACTGGTAAAATGTAGATACAGCATTTGAGATGGAACAGTAGAAACTCTTTGAAGAAAAACTAAGGACAGCTGAAAGGTGGAAGAAAAATGTGGAGTAGATAATCTACAGCATAGTAGATAAGACATGGTTGTAAGATCATCACCAATTTCAGTTCATATTGTATTTTCTCAGACTGCAACATCTTAAGGTGACCTGTGCAACAGCTTGAACTGTGGTGATGGAGACCATATTCTGACTTTGGACTTACTTATAGAATTTACATTCAATGACAAAGAAAAGGAGAGTTGCTGCAAGAAAATGTTATAAGGTAAGAGTCTAGTTTGGGGTTTTTAACAGCTTTTTATTTTGTCAAAATAGAGGTTATTGCGTATCTTAAAAAATGCCTTTGAAGCGATATATGCATTTGCAAGTAGCAAAATTTTACTGTTTATGTTATTATTATGTTTGGTAGATTCGAGGGAAATTTCTCGGACAGAGGAGGTAAAACAAAGATTTTGCTCTTAGAAAACACTCTGAAAAACAAGTAATAGGATGTGGACATCAACATCAATGAATCATCTTACCTGCCATAAAAGTGTCATGCCATGGTAGGTTCCATTTCAATTCAAATGGCTTGAAAGGTGATTGCTGGTTCCTCAGAAGAGAGAGAAGAATTTGGAGGCAATAAAGCTTCAAAAACCTGAAGGCCAAAAATGTATTTTCATGCCTGACATAACAAAACCCTTATTTAGTATCTGTTGTCTGACCCGCCCTAGTCCTGCAGACGGAGTAATAATCATATTGTGGAAGACCCAACAGGAGTTAAAAGCCTGTGAGAGAAAATTAAAACACTTAGAGTGTTTGAATTTCTGTGACATTTACTGGTATTTCAGTAAACTCTTATTAGGCACTCTGACTTCTTATTAGGCACTTATTATGACACATCCTGTGATTTTGGTGGAGGATTTCTAATGCAGGCAGATGTTTGAAATAATGGATTTTCATGTGTTTTCCCATTTTCTGTATTCCAAGAAATTTAATGTGGAAAAGAAACTCACTTCTTATTAGGCACTACTGACTTCTGAGGTCTGGCTTTAAGACCATTATTGTCCTTTCAAAATTTTATACTGGTTTCAACACTCACTGAAGAGTATAAGCAATCTTGTTTTTCACTTGGGTCTCTTGACATTGTATTTTCACCCTCAATTATGACAACTTCGAGCTGTTACATTTTGGAAAATAAGATATTTTAATCATATCTCCTCAAAATTCCTATTGACAATCTCTTCCTCACATTTATTAACACTTACTATTTCGAGATCAGTCAGTTCTGAGTCTGCTTGATTTCTAAGACAATATACAGTGCATCCGCTCGTCAAATCCCAGGAGTCTTATCCTCATTTAGAAGCTGACACTACCAATGCAGAGATCCTATTGTGAGACCTTTATTTCTTCCAAGATTGATTATGGCAATTTTTATTACATAGATTTCCTAAAGCTGCCTGGCTCAATTTATAGTCCCTGCTGTTTCCATTCTTCTTGTCCATAAAGCCGCAACATGTTCCTACCTTGCTAGGGATTTCTGTTTTATGAAGAGAATGCTCTGGTGATATGTGAGCACTTGAAAACCATACTGCCTTTCAAGGTTTCCATGCTGGTTTCCAATCTTTCACTATTTTCCAGATCCCGGTGTGGCTCTTTGTCCCCAGATACCATTCTGACTCAGGACACTAACTTCTTTGTTTAATTCAAGAATGGAAAATACTTTCTGACAATCCACCAGGTTCATAACACCACACTATTATCACTTCAACCCCAAAGACTCCCCTAAATACAACAACGTTGATGTTGATACTGTGAAGGTCGTAGCAAATGCTGCATGGAGACTAGAGCCAGTCTGAAATGTGACCTTGGTGCCCAGGTGTAGGCCTACATTACAAAGAAGTCTGGTCCAACAGAAGCAGATTTGTTTGGCAAAACGGTTGCAGTGAGGACCCTCTCTGGGGGAATTGAGAGGCCTGTCTCTAAGGCAGTGGGAAGATACACTTGGAAATGTCTGGATTGTTGTCAGCTGGCAACTGGTTTTGTCACTGATAATTATTCATAGCAAACTCTTTTCCCTGGAAACTCTTCAAAACAGTGCTGTAAGGAAATCTTTCTGTGTGTCCCTGTTGCCAGGTGTGGTTTCTGAGAGACTTTCACCTCTGCAGATTTTGTCATGTTTTTCTTGGCTTTTACTAGATGGAAAAGTGTCAGCAGATTTTTTTTTTCTTTATTTATTTTTTTTTCTCTTTGAAAGGTGGCAAACAGGTCACTAAGCTGATGTTAAAAAAGTCCCTGGCCACCAGGTTTTGTGGTGCACACAGTTGGGCATTTCTGTCCTTGTAGAACAAAATAAGCAAGTGTCCCTGCTCCTCTCTGCATAGAGAAGACAAAGCTTCAGACTGCTTTCTGTGAACCCATTGCTTGTGGTTGTGTCAGAGTTGTTGCTTTTTGTGTTTAGTTTTTAAGAGCAAGTAGCACAGACATTGTACTTCTGCAAGGCTTTGAGTTGGCTTCATAAATTACAAAGATTGGGAGGACACTTCCAAAGCATCCGGAAGCAGGAAGACCAGCGACCCCTGCAGAGTCATTTGTGTCAAAAGGAACTTGCAAACAGGAAATACACTGTGAAGGTGACATGCGTGGATAGGCAGATTTGCTGGTTTACTCAATCATTTGCACCTAGTGTTCCAGCCTTGCCATGCTTAGCACAAACGCTTTTTTCCGTGTCTAAACTGATCTAAGGTTTCAGAGAACATCTACTTCACTGTTCTCTAATATGCAAATCATGTTTACCTTGGCATTTTCTAACACTGGGTAATTTCTGCTTTAGCTCAACTGAGACTGGTACTTACCAGATTAATTTCTGAATTATAGATGTAACCAATGTAATATCCATTTAATTATACCAGAAATTCATTTGGCCTATTATATTTAAATATTTATGTGAACATAGTCTCCATCCCCCTTGATTCAATATTTCTTTCTCTCACTTAGATATACAAGATCCGAGGCTGAGAACAGCTTGATTGTCATTGTACTGGAGTACAGTATCAATTACACTCAGGCCCCCGCAGAGAGGAAATCAGCCATTGTAGGGGGTTTCTTTTCCAAATTAAATTTCTTGGAATACAGAAAATGGTAAAACACATGAAAATCCATTATTTCAAACATCTGTCTGCATTAGAAATCCTCCACCAAAATCACAGGATGTGCCATAATTAAATGGCTTGAAAATAATTTTTTCAGAGCAGAAATTTTATATTCAGCCATGCATAACAGCACATCAGAGTTTTTCCCCTCAAAAAGCTTCTTTGCATCATGTTATTATACTCCTACTTCTGCTATGAATCTCAATCAGAATTAAAACCTTTGAGCATCCAAAGTTTTGTTTATGGAGATGGAGGTAACTAATCTCTGAATTCCTAGGTTCTGACCAGTAAGGTTTAGGGGGATTTTTTCCTATACTAATGCTTAAATCACATGTTAATAAAATGTTTGCTGTCACTTGAATAATGGAAGAAAAAGGAGCTCAAATCAGAGTCTGACATTGCTCAGACCCTCCTGAACACAGGCTTCTTCTACACGAAGAGTAAGACTGTAACTTTCCCTGTGTACCCTCACCCAACATGCCAGAGGTGACTGAAGAAAAAGATCAGTGAGAATTCCTGATATGAATCTAGATTCAAGGATGTGAGTCAGGAACCAGGCGTACATGTTTTACAGATAGTGAAAGAGACTGAATGTCTGACACTTAACTAAGTGATGGCCCCATAGTCATAACTCCACAGTGCTCCCTGAAGGTAAAAAACGATGCATTTCTGTGAATCTCTGTGAAAATCAATGGGGTTTTTTTGGTGTGTTTTTTTTGTTTCCTCTCAAGATCTAGGCCTAAATCCAGAGGGGAAGGAATCAGGAGAAGCCAGGTGAAATGCCATTTAAAACAATAACTTCTTGTAGTTGCAGTTTACAGTGTTTGTGGATGAATGGTTGGGCAGAACAACACAGTCTATTTAAAAGAAGACACAACACTTTTATGGGTAAGAGGTAATATCATGCCACAACTGTGCAAAAACATACTTAGACGAGACATTGAAGATTCCCTCTGTTCCAAAGAGATATTAATCATAGCAGGAAAAAGGAATCTATTTGTCTGTCAACCTTACAGAAAAGTGTTAAAATGTATAAAAGTAAAATAAACAAATTCACATGACATCAACACTGTTCAGCTGAAAACATTCAGATCTTTCCGTCCTGTATAAAAAGACATCAGCTTTTGAAATGTACATGCTAAAAGTAATGCAGAGACATGATGGTTGTGAATACAGAAAACTATTTGTACACAATCAAGTTAGGTAATGGTGCAAAAAATTGCTCTATAAATCAATCAGCCCTCTATACTTGTTTCATTAAGGCATAATAAAACTCTGTTATCATTTCACTAAAGTTGGCTAAGCTTCTCATACTTGATTTCTGTCCAATTTTTTTAGCAGAACTCAGCATTTTAGAAACAAAGGAAAGGAAAAAAATCCAGTGCAGATGTACATTTTCATGATGTTTAATTCAGAACAGCAAGGTTGCAGTACATTAGTCATCATGGCAAGCAGCCTATATGGAATATTAACTAAACTTTGAAGAAAAGCTGTATTCGTTCTAAATGCCTATACCTGTCTTTGCAGAACATTTAAATATTCCAAACTAAGTGTGAGAGTTATCATTAAGTCAGGCATTACTAGATAACCTCTCCCCATAGGCAAACTTGAGCAGCTCTGAATGACGGTAATATGAGGCCATACAATCAGACACCTTAAGTCAATTTTTGCCTCATATTGCCATCTGAATTTGTACAAATTTATTCTGAAAAGCTGTGTACAGAACAAGAAAGACAGCCATTGATATTTCCTGGTTCCTGGCAACACCTCATTCCTGATTCACCTCCTGCACATTCTTCGCTCGATCCCATTAATGATACATGACTACGCTAGAAGGTGCTAAGCTCCCTCTGTTACCATTTAGTTCAATGGGGTGACAGAAGATTTTGACCAAAAGTGTGATCATGTCACATTCAAGATCACTTAGCTTTTGAGTGAGATGAGATCATATGGCTCCTCATAATCAGCTTGTATCAAGTTTAAAAGGGTGCATATAACATTTCACGGGTATAATCATTAGTGATCTGATATATTAAAAATAAACACACCCTCAAAAGTATCAGCTTATCCTTAGTCCTCTGCTTTGATGATGTAAAATAAAATCCATCAGACTATTATCCTGGAGGTTCTTTTCTAAAGGCTAAGTGTTCAAAAATTGTACTGATACATAATGGATAATCTCCATCTCGACTCTTGGATATATGAAAAATTATGCAAATAAGCAATTGACATGATTATACTTCTAGTGCTGCATAAGCTAACAGTTGTAAAGTAATTTTTGGCACTGATGCCATGTTATTTTGCAAGTTGAAGTGATAAGCTAGGTAAATGCATGTTTTTAAACACTGTTTTCTTGGTGTAATCATATTTTCACTCTATTACTGATCTTTCATGCCTCTGTCCTTAATCTACTTCTACAAAGCAGTTTTTTACATTTTGTTTTGTTCATTTTCCTACATTTATTCATGTGCATTCTGACTTACCTTCTCCCTCATGCTGTGATACATATCTCCCTCTGTCTACATCACGATGGACCTTTTCTTCATTGCTCTGCTGATTTGGACATAGCATCTTCTCTATCTTGACTTGTTCTTATTTCTGCCCACAAATATTTAGGTTACACTTAATTCTGAGGAAGGTAAATCTCACCTTAAAAGGGAGTTCTCCAAGTAGCAAATAGATGACACAACAGTCAGCAAGGTCCACCGTATCTATTACTGACTAGCAATGCACTCCTTCCCATGCTCTCCACCACACAATACAGTGAAATCTGACTATGTCTACTCATCAGAGACCCCTCTCCTACAGGCAACAACCAAAGTTGAGCTTTATGTGTTCATTCCTGTGCCAAACACTCACATCCAGATTCCTGGGTCTGTGTTCACACTGCCTGGTTCACATGGCATTCTCAAGCTTACAGTCTATCCCATAAATCCTTACAGCTCTTTGAAGTATACGGCCCCCATCTTCAGACTTCAAAGCATATTCCAGTCTGAATAAACACATACTGCCTAAATCAATGTCCAAGCACACTGCAGTTTTACTGTAATAGAATATGGTTGATTTTTTTTCTCCCCACGCAGCCCTCAGTGGAAGCTTAGAAGAAGGTGTTTTACTGACAGGAAGAGTGAAAAGACATTCCAGTTTTTCATCCCCTCTACACCAAGTCAACCATCATTATAGTTCAGCTAGCAAAATTATAACTGCTAATGAAGCTACCAGAACTGCACTGAAATATGTCTCAGGTTAGCTAGACAGGAGAAGGCTGGAGTGCAGATGTAGACATAGCTTATAGGTAAATATGTCAAAAGAAGTGTGAAGCAGTAGCTGCAAAATAAGGCAACTGTAAGGGAACAGATGACAACAGAACATAGGCAATGAAAGCGGAAAAGGAGAGGTAGGGTGATGCTATAAATCTGCTGAGTTACATTTTTATTCAGGCCTTATTCAAGTAGAAAACTTGTATATAAATATATACAATATTTTGTATATTGTATATATAGGAGGTGCACTGTGCTACTTGGAAAGGTGGTAAATCTGTAATCTAATCAGCCATTTGGATAGTTAAGGTGCTGTGTTTAGGCAGAAGCAGCTGGAGAGAAGATTAGATTGGTTCAAACCAGAACTGGGATAGCCTGTAATTATTTCAGCCCTCTGAGCCCAGACTTTTATTTTCCCTGGGCAGCTGCACAATGGCTAGACATCTGCTCTCTGCCATTAACAGAAAGATAAGTGATTTTTTTTTTCCATTTCCAAAATCAGATTATCTTTGATTGACAAGTATCCAAACCCTTCTGTATCACCCTACCTCTGACAAAAAGGGAGAGCAATGAAGTTGATTGATGAAAAAAAGTTACCTATGGTATATGCAATCCAGGCAAATAATTTAATATTCTAATTTCCCAGCAGGAAATTTTAGTCGAGGCTGAAGATAGTAGCACCCAGAGAGGACTGACAGCAACCAGGGCAACCTTTGAATCAAGAAGGCAATGGATTGATCCTGTAGACTAACAACTGATATACGGGTTCAAAATATTCTGTGAAGAGAAGAAATAGCTTAAAGTTTCTTACCTAAAGAGAAGGTTTGATAACCTAGTAGGATCAAAAGAGATTGACTTTGCAGAAACAGTTTCAGATTGGGATGAAAAAGTAATTGAAAGAGTATTAATTTCCTTTTATGGCTCAACAGCCGGAATTCATACAGACAGAATAGGTAAGGACTGTAAGGGCTAGAAGAAGAGGTGCTGAGTTTGTAAATGAAGTCACTGTGGAAATCTTTTCTTACTACAAATTTTTTAAAAAGTGAATGGACGGGACAAAGAACAGGATAAATGTGTTTTACAAATGCTAGAAACATATGTAACAAGATTGGTATATTAGAAACATATGTTGAGAGAAAATTATGATTACATTGGAATGACAAAGACTTGGTTAAATAAAGCTATCAACTGGGAGATAAAATTATCAACATATAAAGTTTGCAGATGGGTGAGGTAAAACAAAAGTAATGAGGGAGGGATCAATTTGCGTATAGGGAGAATACTGAATAAACAGAAATAAATGACACTAGGATTTTGGCTGTCACAACTGGGACCATTTGAAGTAAAATGAAGAATGAGATATGGAAAAAGTTACTCCTTGGATCTTGCCAGAGACCTTCTGAAGAGAATGAGAAGCATATCAGGAAATATTTTTACAGATGAAGTCTGTATCAAACTTGGTGTAATGGTCATGCTAGGAGTTCAATTGTCTAGATATTTCCTAGGAAAATATTAGTGGGAAAAAGGAGGAAGGAAGCATGATTATGAAAGTAATACAAGATTGTTTCATGTACAGGAGAAGGGTAATGTGGACATAGTGACTAGAAAAAAAACCACATGATAAATACAGTCAAAGCTGGGGAGAACAGTACGATAAT
Organism: Nestor notabilis; assembly: GCF_000696875.1. NCBI lineage: Eukaryota > Metazoa > Chordata > Aves > Psittaciformes > Psittacidae > Nestor > Nestor notabilis. Next base: position 35,589 of record NW_009940574.1, read on the forward strand.
TAGTGCAATACCCAGGCTAAAATACCAGTAAGACTGTAAAAAGGTAAGTAGGAATTATATCTTAGGAAAATCAGACTCTGGATGGGTATGAATAAATTAAAAGTAGCCTGAAAGAATTCAGCTCTGGCAGTGGAAATTCAGAAACACATCTGAGATATATTTAAGAAGAATATATCCAAAATGAGAATAATATATCAGGAATGAAGACAGAACAAACACTGCAGCTGTGTCGAGGAAGTATAATGCAGTATCTACTCCCACGCACAGAACAAGCACAGAAGGATTTTGCAACTAGTAATGAAAGTTTCTAACAGCTTAAATGACCCGTGAGCTTGTGCCCATCTATTGTGTTACCCCTGCTGAAAGAAGAAAACAGAATAAGAGACTGGAGTCAGAAGAGATTGGGTGTGAAGGGGGAAATGATATATGTCCACATATATTCTCCCACATTTCCCTGCTTCTGGGGATGAGGTTCACAAATGTGCTTGGGTGCTATGCACAAAACCTAACAGTGATCCCCTACTGCACATTACACGTGAGCAGTCATGTCAGATGCAGGGAACCTGCCCTCAAGGCCATATTTTTGTCTAATAGAGGTGGACTCGTTTCTTCGAGGAAACTACTTTCTCATAAACAACGAGGTAGCCTTATCTTACTGCTTCATTCTGATGATATAATTGTATCAATGATGCAGTATTTGCTGTTTGTTGAGCATTGGCTATTAGAAGAATGGGAGTTGATCGTCTGAGGAGTTCCAGGATGTTTCAGTGCATGGAATAATTTCAACCAGAGATGTTGAGGCACCCCTGTATTTCCTATTGCCCTGCAGCTAGTGCCCTTTGTTCTTCTCTGAAGACAAGAAAATGACTTAAAGCTGTTATTCCAACTCAATGAAGAAACAAAGCTGTACCTGCTACACCTCGGTCATGCTCCTTAGCCTCCCAGAAAAGCCTTCCTTCTTCACCTTTGCACTGATTCCAAAGGGCTGTTGCTGAACCACCTTCTTTGTTCATAGCTCTACTTTTATTTGAGCTAACAAATATATCGCAAATTCCACTGGAACTAGGTTTGGTTTTAAATCATCAGTGATATATTAATTTAGTACATATAAAATTCTTGGGTTTTCTCTCAGAAGTGCCACAGAATAATAAAATGGACAGGAATCATTTCCACCCTCCTGACTGTCATCACCTTTGTGCAAGGAAACTACTTTTTTCCCATTTTTGTACATTGTTCAGAGCCAAAACACTTGTGCTGATCAGCTCAGCCAAAATCACTTTGCATTCCTGTCTAGACACAGGACTAGATTCTGTCTGAGGCAACCATTCCTAGAGCCACTGGGGATCCAGAGACCTTCTGGAGTTACCTAGTAGAGGAGTGGACAGATATTCTGATGATTTCCCCTATGTAAAGAGTGCACTTCTTCCTCAGAAATACAAACATGACTTCTTGGGGTAAAATCGTCCTAAAACAATTTGACAATTTTATGAAAAGTTACAACTTGGTTATCAGGAAGTTGAAGTGAACAAGAATATTCACATTTGCAAAGAGTTAAAATAGTGTTGAACATTATTAGCAGTCTTAGTCATAACTCTAGGAACCAAGACTATATACCTCAAAATTCTTCATCATGAGTTTATTTGCTCCTATTAACTTTTTTGTATGGCTCAGTTGCCAGCTGTTCTCCAATCCTGTACAATTGGCCTCTTGCAATTGACCAGTTGCACTATTTGTACAATTGACCATCATATAGACTTTCAAGAAAAAAATGTGCATGCAACTTATATTGATCTTTTAAGTCAATTTCCATCCAGTTTCATCTCTGCCTCTACTTTGGATCAGTACATTTTGCATTTCCATTTAAATCCCATCTCAGCACTTTTCAGTTGAAATCTGTAATAAGTTTTGGCTTCCTAAGCAGCTTCCAAAGGTCTCAAGCTGATCATCGAGTTGAATACTTAATACTGCACAAATTCAACTCAGACACTACTAAATGCTACAGAAAAAAGAAGTACACAATTGCTTCCCTCTAAGAAAAAAAGCAGAAAGAAGAGGTACATCGGTAAGCAACATGGATCACAGCATGACAGCTCAGATTGCTATATATGTATGGTGTGAAGTGTGGGTACAAGTACTCTGTCTTGCACCTCTCGTTACACAGCAAAAGACTCAGACTCTTTTCCTGGATAAGTAAGAAATAAGAGTATCCACAGTTTTCTTATACTGAGATGATTGAAACTAATGTTGAGGTTTGAAAGCCCACTGCTGTAAGGATTAAAGCACATTTTTGGCATTTTGTATATTCTTTGCTATTTATGGATCAGTGTTAGAAGGTTGGTCTCACAGATATTTTCCTTTGACTTTCTGATAATCTCACCCATTTCTCCTTTCAGTCACAGCAGCCTCATACTCATGCAACAGTGTGGTAGCAGCAAGCACTGGTCCCTACCCTATAATTATCAAGACAGGAAAGATCTGAGAAACATTTTAAATAGATACTGCTGCGTTTTGTAATGATTGTAAAAAAATCTGAATAGAAACATTTAAGATTGTACTTGTGCAAGGAAAGTGATTAGTCCCTGTTTCAAGCACATCTTAGCACTGACCCAAAGCATTAAGAAATCAAAAATCCCACAACTTTCAAGTTTATTTTTGAGGATTTGAATAACTCGTTATGTCTACTCATTATATCACTTCTATGGCAGTGTTGTCATTCACACGCTACCTCCAGAAATGAGAAAGGAAAATGGCAAAAAGGTTGGAAAATGATCACTATGAAACACTGATTTTGCCAGAGGTAGTTGCCTGGTCTTGTGCCTGAAAACCATCAGATCTGAAAATACAGTCTTTTTTAAACCTCCATATTTTACCCCCAAAGAAGTATAAAATAGTGACACAGGCACTCCCCCAGCTTTGAACACCAGTGCATTTAACAGTGTCTGTCACAGCACCACACTGCAGTCTGCCTGGGTGGACCTGTTTTCCCATGTGGAGCCTAATAAAGTTAATAGGACTCCAAATATCTGCAAGAAAGTAAATGAGGACATCAGACCATTAATTACTCTCAACCACTGCAGTATATTTATATTCTGAAGTCATACTGAGAACTTCATTTTCTGCTTACATATAACTGTGGAAATTAATCAATTGGGATTGTAATTATGGATATGATGCTCGGGGAAATCACAATAACATCCGAAGTACCACATCTTTAGCCTGAATTTTGGTTTAGACAAGTTAGACAATGCTTAATGAAGCATTTTGCATCCTATTAAACCTTTATAGTACACACTAGCTCCTGATGCTGAAAAATGCTTAGAGTCAGTACCTAAGAACAGCTTCAAATTAAATACACTTGTAAAATCTAAACATATTGTATGATTTTCCTACATGTTAGAGTAAATGCAGCTTCCTTAAGAAGGACAGGGCTCTAGGTATTTGGTGCAATATTCATATTAATAACTGCTAGTGGTAAAATATGCTAGCTGGACATCAGGTAGCATTTGTATACTGTTACAAAATTAGAGTTACCAGAATTTTGATATATGAATGAAATAAATATACTTAAATGCAGTATTTATTTAATATAATGCACTTGGATGCAAATTCCCGGTGCAATTTCTGTTAATAATTGATTGTGTTGACCCTGGCTGGATGTCAGGTGCCCACCAAAGCCGTTCTATCACCTGCCTTCCTCAGCTGGACAGGGGACAGGAAATATAACGAAAGGCTTGTGGGTTGAGATAAGGACAGGGAGAGATCACTCACCAATTACAGTCACAGACAACACAGACTTGACTTGGGGAAATTAGTTTAATTTATTACCAATTGAATCAGAGGAGAATAATGAGAAAATAAAACCTAAATCTGAAAAAAAACCCACCTTCCCGCCAGATTCCATGGTGTTGAAAAAAAGTGATTTTGCTGTACATTAATTTTCCATTTCGCTTTTAAAATTTACCATGGGCAAG